>NW_027489911.1:0-20300 GCF_050948215.1 Halictus rubicundus | reverse complement strand
TATTATAGAGGGTATGATAGGATAGAGCATAGGATAGGGGATTGGATAGGATAGGATAGTGGATAGGCTAGGATAGAGGATAGGATAGAGGATAGGATAGGATAGAGGACAGGATAGGATAGAGGATAGGATAGGATAGAGGATTGGATAGGATACAGGATAGGATAGGATAGAGGATAGGATAGGGGATTTGATAGGATAGAGGATAGGATAGGATAGAAGATAGGATAGGATAGAGGATAGGATAGGATAGAGGATAGGATAGAGAATAGGTTAGGATAGAGAATTGGAACGGATAGATGATATTATAGGATTGGGGATAGGATATCATAGAGTATACGATATTATAGAGGGTATGATAGGATAGAGCATAGGATAGGGGATTGGATAGGATAGGATAGTGGATAGGCTAGGATAGAGGATAGGATAGAGGATAGGATAGGATAGAGGACAGGATAGGATAGAGGATAGGATAGGATAGAGGATTGGATAGGATAGAGGATAGGATAGGATAGAGGATAGGATAGGGGATTGGATAGGATAGAATAGTGGATAGGCTAGGATAGAGGATAGGATAGGGGATTTGATAGGATAGAGGATAGGACAGGATAGAAGATAGGATAGGGTAGAGGATTGGATAGGATACAGGATAGCATATGATAGAGGATAGGATAGGGGATTTGATAGGATAGAGGATAGGATAGGATAGAGGATAGGATAGGATAGAGGATAGGATAGGATAGCGGATAGGATAGGACAGAGGATAGGATACGGGATTTGATAGGATAGAGGATATGATAGGATAGAAGATAGGATAGGATAGATTATAGGATAGGATAGAGGATAGGATAGGACAGAGGATTGGATAGAGGATAGGATAGGATAGAGGATATGATAGGGTAGAGGATAGGATAGGATAGAGGATAGGATAGGATAGAGGATATTATAGGATAGAGGATATGATAGGGTAGAGGATAGGATAGGATAGAGGATTGGATAGGATAGAGGATAGAGGATAGGATAGGATAGAGGATAGGATAGGATAGAGGATAGGATAGGATAGAGGATAGGATAGGATAGGGGATTTGATAGGATAGGGGATTTGATAGGATAGAGGATAGGATAGGATAGTGGATAGGATAGGATAGAGGATAGGATAGGGGATTTGATAGGATAGAGGATAGGATAGGATAGAGGATAGGATAGGATAGAGGATAGGATAGGATAGAGGATAGGATAGGACAGAGGATAGGATAGGATAGAGGATAGGATACAGGATAGGATAGGATAGAGGATTGGATAGGATACAGGAAAGGATAGGATTGAGGATAGATGATAGGATAGGATAGAGGATTGGATAGGATACAGGATAGGATATGATAGAGGATAGGATAGGGGATTTGATAGGACAGAGGATAGGATACGGGATTTGATAGGATAGAGGATATGATAGGATAGAAGATAGGATAGGATAGATTATAGGATAGGATAGAGGATAGGATAGGACAGAGGATTGGATAGAGGATAGGATAGGATAGAGGATATGATAGGGTAGAGGATAGGATAGGATAGAGGATAGGATAGGATAGAGGATATTATAGGATAGAGGATATGATAGGGTAGAGGATAGGATAGGATAGAGGATTGGATAGGATAGAGGATAGAGGATAGGATAGGATAGAGGATAGGATAGGATAGAGGATAGGATAGGATAGAGGATAGGATAGGATAGGGGATTTGATAGGATAGAGGATAGGATAGGATAGAGGATAGGATAGGATAGAGGATAGGATAGGGGATTTGATAGGATAGAGGATAGGATAGGATAGAGGATAGGATAGGATAGAGGATAGGATAGGATAGAGGATAGGATAGGATAGAGGATAGGATAGGACAGAGGATAGGATAGGATAGAGGATAGGATATAGGATAGGATAGGATAGAGGATTGGATAGGATACAGGAAAGGATAGGATTGAGGATAGATGATAGGATAGGATAGAGGATTGGATAGGATACAGGATAGGATATGATAGAGGATAGGATAGGGGATTTGATAGGATAGAGGATAGGATAGGATAGAGGACAGGATAGGATAGGATAGAGGATAGGATAGGGCAGAGGATTGGATAGAGGATAGGATAGGATAGAGGATATGATAGGGTAGAGGATTGGATAGGATACAGGATAGCATATGATAGAGGATAGGATAGGGGATTTGATAGGATAGAGGATAGGATAGGATAGAGGATAGGATAGGATAGAGGATAGGATAGGATAGAGGATAGGATAGGATAGAGGATAGGATAGGATAGAGGATAGGATAGGACAGAGGATAGGATACGGGATTTGATAGGATAGAGGATAGGATAGGATAGAGGATAGGATATGATAGAGGATATGATAGGATAGAGGATAGGATAGGATAGAAGATAGGATAGGATAGAATATAGGCTAGGATAGAGGATAGGATAGAGGAAAGGATAGGATAGAGGACAGGATAGGATAGAGGAGTTGATAGGATACAGGATAGGATAGGATAGAGGATAGGATAGGGGATTTGATAGGATAGAGGATAGGATAGGATAGAAGATATGATAGGATAGAGGATAGGATATAATAGAGGATAGGATAGAGAATAGGTTAGGATAGAGAATTGGAACGGATAGATGATATTATAGGATAGGGGATAGGATATCATAGAGTATACGATATTATAGAGGGTATGACTGATAGAGCATAGGATAGGGGATTGGATAGGATAGGATAGAGGATAGGCTAGGATAGAGGAGAGGATAGAGGATAGGATAGGATAGAGGATAGGATATGATAGAGGATAGGATAGGATAGAGGATTGGATAGGATACAGGATAGGATAGGATAGAGGATAGGATAGGGGATTTGATAGGATAGAGGATAGGATAGGATAGAAGATAGGATAGGATAGAGGATAGGATAGGATAAAGGATAGGATAGAGAATAGGTTAGGATAGAGAATTGGAACGGGTAGATGATACTATAGGATAGGGGATAGGATATCATAGAGTATACGATATTATAGAGGGTATGATAGGATAGAGCATAGGATAGGGGATTGGATAGGATAGGATAGAGGATAGGCTAGGATAGAGGATAGGATAGAGGATAGGATAGGATAGAGGACAGGATAGGATAGAGGATAGGATAGGATAGAGGATTGGATAGGATACAGGAAAGGATAGGATTGAGGATAGATGATAGGATAGGATAGAGGATTGGATAGGATACAGGATAGGATATGATAGATGATAGGATAGGGGATTTGATAGGATAGAGGATAGGATAGGATAGAGGATAGGATAGGATAGAGGATAGGATAGGATAGAGGATAGGATACGGGATTTGATAGGATAGAGGATAGGATAGGATAGAAGATAGGATAGGATAGATTATAGGATAGGATAGAGGATAGGATAGGGCAGAGGATTGGATAGAGGATAGGATAGGATAGAGGATATGATAGGGTAGAGGATTGGATAGGATACATTATAGCATATGATAGAGGATAGGATAGGGGATTTGATAGGATAGAGGATAGGATAGGATAGAGGATAGGATAGGATAGAGGATAGGATAGGATAGAGGATAGGATAGGATAGAGGATAGGATAGGACAGAGGATAGGATACGGGATTTGATAGGATAGAGGATAGGATAGGATAGAGGATAGGATATGATAGGATAGAGGATAGGATAGGATAGAAGATAGGATAGGATAGAATATAGGCTAGGATAGAGGATAGGATAGAGGAAAGGATAGGATAGAGGACAGGATAGGATAGAGGATTTGATAGGATACAGGATAGGATAGGATAGAGGATAGGATAGGGGATTTGATAGGATAGAGGATAGGATAGGATAGAAGATATGATAGGATAGAGGATAGGATAGGATAGAGGATAGGATAGAGAATAGGTTAGGATAGAGAATTGGAACGGATAGATGATATTATAGGATAGGGGATAGGATATCATAGAGTATACGATATTATAGAGGGTATGACAGGATAGAGCATAGGATAGGGGATTGGATAGGATAGGATAGAGGATAGGCTAGGATAGAGGATAGGATAGAGGATAGGATAGGATAGAGGACAGGATAGGATAGAGGATAGGATAGGATAGAGGATAGGATAGGATAGAGGAGAGGATAGAGGATAGGATAGGATAGAGGATAGGATAGGATAGAGGACAGGATAGGATAGAGGATAGGATAGGATAGAGGTTTGGATAGGATAGAGGATAGGATAGGATAGAGGATAGGATAGGATAGAGGATAGAATTGAGGATAGGATAGGATAGAGGATTGGATAGGATAGAGGATTGGATAGGATACAGGATAGGATAGGATAGAGGATAGGATAGGGGATTTGATAGGATAGAGGATAGGACAGGATAGAAGATAGGATAGGATAGAGGATAGGATAGGATAGAGGATAGGATAGAGAATAGGTTAGGATAGAGAATTGGAACGGGTAGATGATATTATAGGATAGGGGATAGGATATCATAGAGTATACGATATTATAGAGGGTACGATAGGATAGAGCATAGGATAGGGGATTGGATAGGATAGGATAGAGGATAGGCTAGGATAGAGGATAGGATAGAGGATAGGATAGGATAGAGGACAGGATAGGATAGAGGATTGGATAGGATACAGGAAAGGATAGGATTGAGGATAGATGATAGGATAGGATAGAGGATTGGATAGGATACAGGATAGGATATGATAGATGATAGGATAGGGGATTTGATAGGATAGAGGATAGGATAGGATAGAGGATAGGATAGGATAGAGGATAGGATAGGATAGAGGATAGGATACGGGATTTGATAGGATAGAGGATAGGATAGGATAGAAGATAGGATAGGATAGATTATAGGATAGGATAGAGGATAGGATAGGGCAGAGGATTGGATAGAGGATAGGATAGGATAGAGGATATGATAGGGTAGAGGATTGGATAGGATACAGGATAGCATATGATAGAGGATAGGATAGGGGATTTGATAGGATAGAGGATAGGATAGGATAGAGGATAGGATAGGATAGAGGATAGGATAGGATAGAGGATAGGATAGGACAGAGGATAGGATACGGGATTTGATAGGATAGAGGATATGATAGGATAGAAGATAGGATAGGATAGATTATAGGATAGGATAGAGGATAGGATAGGACAGAGGATTGGATAGAGGATAGGATAGGATAGAGGATATGATAGGGTAGAGGATAGGATAGGATAGAGGATAGGATAGAGGATAGGATAGGATAGAGGACAGGATAGGATAGAGCATAGGATAGGGGATTGGATAGGATAGGATAGTGGATAGGCTAGGATAGAGGATAGGATAGAGGATAGGATAGGATAGAGGACAGGATAGGATAGAGCATAGGATAGGGGATTGGATAGGATAGGATAGTGGATAGGCTAGGATAGAGGATAGGATAGAGGATAGGATAGGATAGAGGACAGGATAGGATAGAGGATAGGATAGGATAGAGGTTTGGATAGGATAGAGGATAGGATAGGATAGAGGATAGGATAGGATAGAGGATAGAATTGAGGATAGGATAGGATAGAGGATTGGATAGGATAGAGGATTGGATTGGATACAGGATAGGATAGGATAGAGGATAGGATGGGGGATTTGATAGGATAGAGGATAGGATAGTATAGAAGATAGGATAGAGAATAGGTTAGGATAGAGAATTGGAACGGATAGATGATATTATAGGATTGGGGATAGGATATCATAGAGTATACGATATTATAGAGGGTATGATAGGATAGAGCATAGGATAGGGGATTGGATAGGATAGGATAGTGGATAGGCTAGGATAGAGGATAGGATAGAGGATAGGATAGGATAGAGGACAGGATAGGATAGAGCATAGGATAGGGGATTGGATAGGATAGGATAGTGGATAGGCTAGGATAGAGGATAGGATAGAGGATAGGATAGGATAGAGGACAGGATAGGATAGAGGATAGGATAGGATAGAGGTTTGGATAGGATAGAGGATAGGATAGGATAGAGGATAGGATAGGATAGAGGATAGAATTGAGGATAGGATAGGATAGAGGATTGGATAGGATAGAGGATTGGATTGGATACAGGATAGGATAGGATAGAGGATAGGATAGGGGATTTGATAGGATAGAGGATAGGACAGGATAGAAGATAGGATAGGATAGAGGATAGGATAGGATAGAGGATAGGATAGAGAATAGGTTAGGATAGAGAATTGGAACGGGTAGATGATATTATAGGATAGGGGATAGGATATCATAGAGTATACGATATTATAGAGGGTACGATAGGATAGAGCATAGGATAGGGGATTGGATAGGATAGGATAGAGGATAGGCTAGGATAGAGGATAGGATAGAGGATAGGATAGGATAGAGGACAGGATAGGATAGAGGATTGGATAGGATACAGGAAAGGATAGGATTGAGGATAGATGATAGGATAGGATAGAGGATTGGATAGGATACAGGATAGGATATGATAGATGATAGGATAGGGGATTTGATAGGATAGAGGATAGGATAGGATAGAGGATAGGATAGGATAGAGGATAGGATAGGATAGAGGATAGGATACGGGATTTGATAGGATAGAGGATAGGATAGGATAGAAGATAGGATAGGATAGATTATAGGATAGGATAGAGGATAGGATAGGGCAGAGGATTGGATAGAGGATAGGATAGGATAGAGGATATGATAGGGTAGAGGATTGGATAGGATACAGGATAGCATATGATAGAGGATAGGATAGGGGATTTGATAGGATAGAGGATAGGATAGGATAGAGGATAGGATAGGATAGAGGATAGGATAGGATAGAGGATAGGATAGGACAGAGGATAGGATACGGGATTTGATAGGATAGAGGATATGATAGGATAGAAGATAGGATAGGATAGATTATAGGATAGGATAGAGGATAGGATAGGACAGAGGATTGGATAGAGGATAGGATAGGATAGAGGATATGATAGGGTAGAGGATAGGATAGGATAGAGGATAGGATAGGATAGAGGATATTATAGGATAGAGGATATGATAGGGTAGAGGATAGGATAGGATAGAGGATTGGATAGGATAGAGGATAGAGGATAGGATAGGATAGAGGATAGGATAGGATAGAGGATAGGATAGGATAGAGGATAGGATAGGATAGGGGATTTGATAGGATAGAGGATAGGATAGGATAGAGGATAGGATAGGATAGAGGATAGGATAGGGGATTTGATAGGATAGAGGATAGGATAGGATAGAGGATAGGATAGGATAGAGGATAGGATAGGATAGAGGATAGGATACGGGATTTGATAGGATAGAGGATAGGATAGGATAGAAGATAGGATAGGATAGATTATAGGATAGGATAGAGGATAGGATAGGGCAGAGGATTGGATAGAGGATAGGATAGGATAGAGGATATGATAGGGTAGAGGATTGGATAGGATACAGGATAGCATATGATAGAGGATAGGATAGGGGATTTGATAGGATAGAGGATAGGATAGGATAGAGGATAGGATAGGATAGAGGATAGGATAGGATAGAGGATAGGATAGGACAGAGGATAGGATACGGGATTTGATAGGATAGAGGATATGATAGGATAGAAGATAGGATAGGATAGATTATAGGATAGGATAGAGGATAGGATAGGACAGAGGATTGGATAGAGGATAGGATAGGATAGAGGATATGATAGGGTAGAGGATAGGATAGGATAGAGGATAGGATAGAGGATAGGATAGGATAGAGGACAGGATAGGATAGAGCATAGGATAGGGGATTGGATAGGATAGGATAGTGGATAGGCTAGGATAGAGGATAGGATAGAGGATAGGATAGGATAGAGGACAGGATAGGATAGAGCATAGGATAGGGGATTGGATAGGATAGGATAGTGGATAGGCTAGGATAGAGGATAGGATAGAGGATAGGATAGGATAGAGGACAGGATAGGATAGAGGATAGGATAGGATAGAGGTTTGGATAGGATAGAGGATAGGATAGGATAGAGGATAGGATAGGATAGAGGATAGAATTGAGGATAGGATAGGATAGAGGATTGGATAGGATAGAGGATTGGATTGGATACAGGATAGGATAGGATAGAGGATAGGATGGGGGATTTGATAGGATAGAGGATAGGATAGTATAGAAGATAGGATAGAGAATAGGTTAGGATAGAGAATTGGAACGGATAGATGATATTATAGGATTGGGGATAGGATATCATAGAGTATACGATATTATAGAGGGTATGATAGGATAGAGCATAGGATAGGGGATTGGATAGGATAGGATAGTGGATAGGCTAGGATAGAGGATAGGATAGAGGATAGGATAGGATAGAGGACAGGATAGGATAGAGCATAGGATAGGGGATTGGATAGGATAGGATAGTGGATAGGCTAGGATAGAGGATAGGATAGAGGATAGGATAGGATAGAGGACAGGATAGGATAGAGGATAGGATAGGATAGAGGTTTGGATAGGATAGAGGATAGGATAGGATAGAGGATAGGATAGGATAGAGGATAGAATTGAGGATAGGATAGGATAGAGGATTGGATAGGATAGAGGATTGGATTGGATACAGGATAGGATAGGATAGAGGATAGGATAGGGGATTTGATAGGATAGAGGATAGGACAGGATAGAAGATAGGATAGGATAGAGGATAGGATAGGATAGAGGATAGGATAGAGAATAGGTTAGGATAGAGAATTGGAACGGGTAGATGATATTATAGGATAGGGGATAGGATATCATAGAGTATACGATATTATAGAGGGTACGATAGGATAGAGCATAGGATAGGGGATTGGATAGGATAGGATAGAGGATAGGCTAGGATAGAGGATAGGATAGAGGATAGGATAGGATAGAGGACAGGATAGGATAGAGGATTGGATAGGATACAGGAAAGGATAGGATTGAGGATAGATGATAGGATAGGATAGAGGATTGGATAGGATACAGGATAGGATATGATAGATGATAGGATAGGGGATTTGATAGGATAGAGGATAGGATAGGATAGAGGATAGGATAGGATAGAGGATAGGATAGGATAGAGGATAGGATACGGGATTTGATAGGATAGAGGATAGGATAGGATAGAAGATAGGATAGGATAGATTATAGGATAGGATAGAGGATAGGATAGGGCAGAGGATTGGATAGAGGATAGGATAGGATAGAGGATATGATAGGGTAGAGGATTGGATAGGATACAGGATAGCATATGATAGAGGATAGGATAGGGGATTTGATAGGATAGAGGATAGGATAGGATAGAGGATAGGATAGGATAGAGGATAGGATAGGATAGAGGATAGGATAGGACAGAGGATAGGATACGGGATTTGATAGGATAGAGGATATGATAGGATAGAAGATAGGATAGGATAGATTATAGGATAGGATAGAGGATAGGATAGGACAGAGGATTGGATAGAGGATAGGATAGGATAGAGGATATGATAGGGTAGAGGATAGGATAGGATAGAGGATAGGATAGGATAGAGGATATTATAGGATAGAGGATATGATAGGGTAGAGGATAGGATAGGATAGAGGATTGGATAGGATAGAGGATAGAGGATAGGATAGGATAGAGGATAGGATAGGATAGAGGATAGGATAGGATAGAGGATAGGATAGGATAGGGGATTTGATAGGATAGAGGATAGGATAGGATAGAGGATAGGATAGGATAGAGGATAGGATAGGGGATTTGATAGGATAGAGGATAGGATAGGATAGAGGATAGGATAGGATAGAGGATAGGATAGGATAGAGGATAGGATAGGACAGAGGATAGGATAGGATAGAGGATAGGATACAGGATAGGATAGGATAGAGGATTGGATAGGATACAGGAAAGGATAGGATTGAGGATAGATGATAGGATAGGATACAGGAAAGGATAGGATTGAGGATAGATGATAGGATAGGATAGAGGATTGGATAGGATACAGGATAGGATATGATAGATGATAGGATAGGGGATTTGATAGGATAGAGGATAGGATAGGATAGAGGATAGGATAGGATAGAGGATAGGTTAGGATAGAGGATAGGATACGGGATTTGATAGGATAGAGGATAGGATAGGATAGAAGATAGGATAGGATAGATTATAGGATAGGATAGAGGATAGGATAGGGCAGAGGATTGGATAGAGGATAGGATAGGATAGAGGATATGATAGGGTAGAGGATTGGATAGGATACAGGATAGCATATGATAGATGATAGGATAGGGGATTTGATAGGATAGAGGATAGGATAGGATAGAGGATAGGATAGGATAGAGGATAGGATAGGATAGAGGATAGGATAGGATAGAGGATAGGATAGGGGATTTGATAGGATAGAGGATAGGATAGGATAGAGGATAGGATAGGATAGAGGATAGGATAGGATAGAGGATAGGATACGGGATTTGATAGGATAGAGGATAGGATAGGATAGAAGATAGGATAGGATAGATTATAGGATAGGATAGAGGATAGGATAGGGCAGAGGATTGGATAGAGGATAGGATAGGATAGAGGATATGATAGGATAGAGGAGAGGATAGAGGATAGGATAGGATAGAGGATAGGATATGATAGAGGATATGATAGGATAGAGGATAGGATAGGATAGGATAGAAGATAGGATAGGATAGAGGATAGGATGGGATACAGGAAAGGATAGGATTGAGGATAGATGATAGGATAGGATAGAGGATTGGATGGGATACAGGATAGGATATGATAGATGATAGGATAGGGGATTTGATAGGATAGAGGATAGGATAGGATAGAGGATAGGATAGGATAGAGGATAGGATAGGATAGAGGATAGGATACGGGATTTGATAGGATAGAGGATAGGATAGGATAGAAGATAGGATAGGATAGATTATAGGATAGGATAGAGGATAGGATAGGGCAGAGGATTGGATAGAGGATAGGATAGGATAGAGGATATGATAGGGTAGAGGATTGGATAGGATACAGGATAGCATATGATAGAGGATAGGATAGGGGATTTGATAGGATAGAGGATAGGATAGGATAGAGGATATTATAGGATAGAGGATATGATAGGGTAGAGGATAGGATAGGATAGAGGATTGGATAGGATAGAGGATAGAGGATAGGATAGGATAGAGGATAGGATAGGATAGAGGATAGGATAGGATAGAGGATAGGATAGGATAGGGGATTTGATAGGGTAGAGGATAGGATAGGATAGAGGATAGGATAGGATAGAGGATAGGATAGGGGATTTGATAGGATAGAGGATAGGATAGGATAGAGGATAGGATAGGATAGAGGATAGGATAGGATAGAGGATAGGATAGGACAGAGGATAGGATAGGATAGAGGATAGGATACAGGATAGGATAGGATAGAGGATTGGATAGGATACAGGAAAGGATAGGATTGAGGATAGATGATTTGATAGGATAGAGGATTGGATAGGATACAGGATAGGATATGATAGAGGGTAGGATAGGGGATTTGATAGGATAGAGGACAGGATAGGATAGGATAGAGGATAGGATAGGACAGAGGATAGGATACGGGATTTGATAGGATAGAGGATAGGATAGGATAGAAGATAGGATAGGATAGATTATAGGATAGGATAGAGGATAGGATAGGACAGAGGATTGGATAGAGGATATGATAGGGTAGAGGATAGGATAGGATAGAGGATAGGATAGGATAGAGGATATTATAGGATAGAGGATATGATAGGGTAGAGGATAGGATAGGATAGAGGATTGGATAGGATAGAGGATAGAGGATAGGATAGGATAGAGGATAGGATAGGATAGAGGATAGGATAGGATAGAGGATAGGATAGGATAGAGGATAGGATAGGATAGAGGATAGGATAGGATAGAGGATAGGATAGGATAGAGGATAGGATAGGATAGAGGATAGGATAGGATAGGGGATTTGATAGGATAGAGGATAGGATAGGATAGAGGATAGGATAGGATAGAGGATAGGTTAGGACAGAGGATAGGATAGGATAGAGGATAGGATAGAGGATAGGATAGGATAAAGGATAGGATATGATAGAAGATATGATAGGATAGAGGATAGGATAGGATAGAAGATAGGATAGGATAGAATATAGGCTAGGATAGAGGATAGGATAGAGGATAGGATAGGATAGAGGACAGGATAGGATAGAGGATTGGATAGGATACAGGATAGGATAGGATAGAGGATAGGATAGGGGATTTGATAGGATAGAGGATAGGATAGGATAGAGGATAGGATAGGATAGAGGATAGGATAGGATAGAGGATAGGATAGAGAATAGGTTAGGATAGAGAATTGGAACGGATAGATGATATTATAGGATAGGGGATAGGATATCATAGAGTATACGATATTATAGAGGGTATGATAGGATATAGCATAGGATAGGGGATTGGATAGGATAGGATAGAGGATAGGCTAGGATAGAGCATAAGATAGAGGATAGGATAGGATAGAGGACAGGATAGGATAGAGGATAGGATAGGATAGAGGATTGGATAGGATACAGGAAAGGATAGGATTGAGGATAGATGATAGGATAGGATAGAGGATTGGATAGGATACAGGATAGGATATGATAGAGGATAGGATAGGGGATTTGATAGGATAGAGGATAGGATAGGATAGAGGATAGGATAGGATAGAGGATAGGATAGGATAGAGGATAGCGTAGGATAGAGGATAGGATAGGATAGAGGATACGATAGGATAGAGGATAGGATAGGATAGAGGATAGGATAGGACAGAGCATTTGATAGGATAGAGGATAGGATAGGATAGAGGATAAGATAGGACAGAGGATAGGATAGAGGATTGGATAGGATACATGATAGGATAGGATAGAGGATAGGATAGGGGATTAGATAGGATAGAGGATAGGATAGGATAGAAGATAGGATAGGATAGGGGATAGGATAGGATAGAGGATAGGATAGGATAGAGGATAGGATAGGATAGAGGATTAGATAGGACAGAGGATAAGATAGGATAGAGGATAGGATAGGGGATTTGATAGGATAGAGTATAGGATAGGATAGAAGATAGGATAGGATAGAGAATAGGATAGGATAGAGGATAGGATAGGATAGAGGATAGGATAGGATAGAGGATAGGATAGGATAGAGGATAGGATAGGGGATTCGATAGGATAGAGGATAGGATAGGATAGAGGATAGGATAGGATAGAGGATAGCATACGACAGAGGATAGGATAGGATAGAGGATAGGATAGGACAGAGGATAGGATAGAGGATAGGATAGGACAGAGGATTTGATAGGATAGAGGATAGGATAGGATAGAGGATAAGATAGGACAGAGGATAGGATAGAGGATTGGATAGGATACAGGATAGGATAGGGGATTAGATAGGATAGAGGATAGGATAGGATAGAAGATAGGATAGGATAGGGGATAGGATAGGATAGAGGATAGGATAGGATAGAGGATAGGATAGGATAGAGGATTAGATAGGACAGAGGATAAGATAGGATAGAGGATAGGATAGGGGATTTGATAGGATAGAGTATAGGATAGGATAGAAGATAGGATAGGATAGAGAATAGGATAGGATAGAGGATTGGATAGGATACAGGATTGGATAGGATAGGGGAATTGATAGGATAGAGGATAGGATAGGATAGAGGATAGGATAGGATAGAGGATAGGATAGGATAGAGGATAGGATAGGATAGAGGATAGGATAGGATAGAGGATAGGATAGGATAGATGATAGGATAGGATAGAAGATATCATAGGATAGAGGATAGGATAGGATAGATGATAGGATAGGATAGAGGATTGGATAGGATACAGGATTGGATAGGATAGGGGAATTGATAGGATAGAGGATAGGATAGGATAGAGGATAGGATAGGATAGAGGATAGGATAGGATAGAGGATAGGATAGGGGATTCGATAGGATAGAGGATAGGATAGGACAGAGGATTTGATAGGATAGAGGATAGGATAGGATACAGGAAAGGATAGGATTGATGATAGATGATAGAATACGATAGAGAATAGGATAGGATAGAGGAGAGGATAGGATAGAGGATAGGATAGGATAGAGGATAGGATAGGATAGAGGATAGGATAGGATAGAGGACAGGATAGGATAGAGGATTGGATATGATACAGGAAAGGATAGGATAGGATAGAGGATAGGATAGGATAGAGCATAGGATAGGATAGAGGACAGGATAGGATAGAGGATTAGATAGAACAGAGGATAGGATAGGATAGAGGATAGGATAGGGGATTTGATAGGATAGAGGATAGGATAGGATAGAAAATAGGATAGGATAGAGAATAGGATAGGATAGAGGATAGGATAGGATAGAGGATAGGATAGGACAGAGGATAGGATAGGGGATTTGATAGGATAGAGTATAGGATAGGATAGAGGATAGGATAGGATAGAGGATAGGATAGGATGGAGGATTGGATAGAGGATAGGATAGAGGATAGGAAAGGATAGAAGATAGGATAGGATAGAGGATAGGATAGGATAGAGGATAGGATAGGATAGAGGATAGGATAGAGGATAGGATAGGATAGAGGATAGGATAGGATAGAGGATAGGATAGGATAGAGGATAGGATGAGAGCGAATCGAAATCTCACCGAGCTAACATCGTAAGAGAGCATAGAAACGCGAAAATTTCAACCGCACTCGCGAGTTTTACTTTAATTTATTCTTACTCGAAATAATAAGTATGAGTATATATAAAAGTAAAAAGTGAGTGGAAAATTCAAAACCAAAAGGACTATAAAGCCAAAACGCGAATAAAGACGCGATTCACGCGGAGTTCGGGTTAAAAACCCCTCAGGGGCGGATAAACTCCTAAGAGGAAAATAACTTGAAAGAAAATAGCAGATCATCAACTATAGAATCTCGAAAAACCAAACGCGAACATCTGAAAAAGAAAAAGAAAAGATTAAACTCTTAAAATTAAATCGGGTACACTTACGTGAAAATAAGATACTTCCAGCAAAATCCGGGAAACGGGAGTGCCGAAAAACTGCATATACCTGAAAAGAAAGAAATAGAAAAAGACTAGAAGTTTTTAAAAATAGTAGAGATGTCAATTAAATTTTAAAAATAAATAAATAATTAAAACCGGTGAAATAACAGTGTTAGAAAACGAACAATTACACTCGATAGATTAATACCAAGTGGACTATAAAGCAGTTTAGAATTTCCAAGTGTCAAGTGACGAGAGAGATAGAGAGAAAATACATAGAACAAGAGAGGATAGAGAACACCCGAAAGGCCAAGCCGAGAAGTTCACACAACGTGAGGGCTCGGTCGGACGGTGTTACCTAAAGTAAGGTAGGAACTAGAAGAGTTAAAACCGCAGAGGGATAACCAGTAGTAATTATACACCGGATATAAAGTCTTAGGAGAAAGAGATAGAACTCGGGTAAAATACAAAAATAGGCCGATCTCAATAAAATTTTAGGGCCGCCCATTTCGAAGGGTGGCGAGTCGAAGGGGGTCGGAAAGGAGAAGTTATTCTCCCCCCCGAAAACTTTTTTGCTCTGCACCCACCCATTTCGGAGATATAGCGATTAGCAGGCTTATTTTACGGAAATTAGGGAAACGGACCAGACGAAAGTAAAGTGCTCGCCCGTACCGTTACAACGAGCCGCTGAACGCCGGAATCGGTGAAAGTTGAAAATTAGCGTGCATACCGGGTGACCAAATAATTTCGGATCCTAAAAAATCTGAGTACGTGGGTCGACTCGTTAGGGGAATCTAAGGGGTGTCTGTGATCTGGGGAACACAGTTCCCCAAGGCAAAAAATTTGTCGAAACCCCCCCCCCCCTTTTCGAGATAACAACACGGACAAGGGGAAGGAGCTGATTCTCCAAAAAACTTTCAACGAGGCAAGTTACGCATTCAACGAGGGCTTTACAAACATATAAGAATAAGTGGGGGTCAACTATCCAAAAACCCCCACTTCCCTCTTGCGAAATCCAGAAATTAGCAGAATTTTAGCATTTCTTAGCGTTTTTTCGTCACTTTCAGACGATTTTAGATAATTCGAAGCGATTTTAGAATTTTTCCCGTCGATCGCACGAGATTTCTTAAAAAATTCTTACAATTTTGCGAATTTCGTCAAATTTTCGTAGCTAGTAGGTAGAGAGAATATCGTAGCCGCTAAGTAGATTTCTGCGGACCTCGGCGATTCTGTGCGAATTTTAGATAAGATAGGTTAGGTTAATAGAAAAAATTAGAATTACAACTGTTTGTGTTGGTTTTTTTTGGTTTTTGGTTAATAAGGTTTAGCTAGTAAATTTTTAGAGTTTAGGTTTTAGATTTGTAATCTTAGGGTTAATCTCGAGTTTAGTTACTTTAAGTGTTAGTATATATAAAATAGATTAAGTTTAAGCGAATCGATTAGATTAAATTAAATTAAGTACATGCGCGACCAGCGATAATAGATTTTTAACGATTTTGTAGAAATTGAAAAGTTAAATAGAGGCAAATACCTTTAATTCTCCGTGTTTTCCGACTTACTGCCTTCCCCAACCTACAAATAATACAATTAAATGTAATAAAATAAAGAATAAAATACAATAGCTTAATAGAATTAAAAAACAAGAAACCAGTATTAGAAAGAAATAGTAGTAAAATCAAATTGCTTAGCCCTCTATTAGTAATAAAAAAGCGACAATTTGTCAGAAAAATCACCCTTCAAAAGACAAGATAGTAGATAAAAGACAAGATAGTAGTAGTTATATAAAATAAATAAAATGTAGTAAGATTAATATACTAATAGCAGAAAAATATACTAATAGCAGAAAACTTTCGTAGTTAAAAGCTAAAATATAAAAAAAAATTTTTAAAGCCTAATCAGGACAGAGAGAAACAGGGAAAAAGGCATTAAGGAAAGAGAGGAAAGGGAAAGGGTAGGTTAAAAAACGCTGGGAAAACGATAGGTACAGAAGGGGAGAGCCAGGGGGGGTTAAAGATACCGAACAGACGGAATCGTAACGGCCGACCCCGAGCGAAAGCGAGAGGACAAAGTAAGAGACAACCTAATACAATAACACGCACCGAGGACGAAACGACCGCCACCACGGACACCCACAAACAAAGACACATACAGCATTCACTTGACACATACGTTAGCACAAACAGACAATACGGTTTCAAATCAATACGATAGTAAAAGAACAATAGCATATCGAAAAGAAGACGAAAGAAAGAGAGAACAAAATAAGAAAGAAGATGGACGAGGAAGAAAAATTCCTCACACCAATGCAACCAGCAGCGAAAGGCAATGTCTTCAAGAAAAGCTCAAAAATAAAGCATAGCGCGGAAAAAGAAAAGGATAGATCATTGATTAAAAGACCAAGAGAAAATGAAGAGGAAACCGACACAGATTCGGTAATCTCGGACGTAATCTTGGTCGGAAGTACGGCATTAAAAAAGAAACGACTAGAAGACATAACTTTGTACGCAATCAACCAGACCGACGACGAAGAGAAGGATGAGGAGGACGACGTATTAAAACTAATAGGGCAACTAATAAAAATCCTCAAAAAAACTAAAAATTCAACACGCGAGGTTAAAAATTATTGTGCGGACCCACTAACGGAGGTAAAAAACGTGACGAAATGTCACGCCAGCCAAGCGGATAGACTGCTCGAAGTGGCGATCACCAAGCTAAAAAACATTGAACTAATAATAGAAAATAAACAACTCAAAAATAGTATACTGCATAGAGATATGGGAACGCAATGCTCCTTAGCTAAAAATGAAAATAATGTTCCACCGAAACCCGAAAAGCATAAAAAGACAGCAGAAGGACTGAAGAAAAGATTAATGTATGAAAGTGAAGCGGAAGAAGCAAGCGGCAAATTGAACAAGGAAATCGACCATGATAAAGAGAAAGAAAACGAATGGAAGACAGTCGAGAATAGAAATAAAAACGAGGAGAAGAAAGCTTTAAGGAAAAAGAAGAAAGAAGAGGAAGAAGCAGCAGAAGCAGAGAAAAGGAAACGGGAACAAGAAAAGGAACGAGAAAAAAGAAACAAGCTTCCTCCGCCTCCAAAATCGGAAGCTATAATCATTAAAACATCAGAAACAAGGACCTTCGCGGATTTATTTAAACAACTAAAGACCAATGCTGGAGATAGATTGAATGGAATTCATACCGTAAGAAAGTCCAGGGGAGGAGATCTCGTTATAGAGATGGAAAAGGGTACCACTGGCGGAGATCTGGAAAAATTCGCGAAGGACACCCTAGGGGGAGATTGCAAAATCAGGAGAATGGCCCCCAAGGTAGTGTACGAAATAAAAGATCTCGATCCAACAATCGACAGAGGGGAACTCCAGGAGGAACTCGAAAAAATTCTAGGAATTCAGAAAGATGAAATAGAGGTCAAAAATATCCGATTCGGATACGGAGGAACTCGGATGGCCATAGTTGCCCTTCCGGCTAAAATATTGGAACAATTGGGACAGGAAAATAAATTAAAAATCGGCTTTACAAACTGCAGAGTCAAAAGGACTCAGAACATTCTAAGATGCTACAAGTGCCACGCTTTCGGGCACTTATCGTACAACTGCACGTTAGATCTGAAGGGTCAAGAACTCTGCAGGAGATGCGGGGCAATAGGACACCAAATTAATGGCTGTGAGGCAATAAGATGCTGTGTCCTCTGCATCCGAGAAGGGATACACGCATCGAAGGCCGAACATGTTGCGGGGGCGGTAAACTGCCCGCAATATAAAAAATTTTTGGAGCAATCAGCTAGGAGTAACGCATAAAATTCAATTTAAAATTATTGCAAATTAATCTGAACCATTGTAGGCTCGCTCACTGCTTGCTAACACAAACAGTCGCAGAAACGGGGGTGGACATCGTTCTGATTTCAGAGCCACTTTACAATCCAGGAAACTGGATTTACTCAACTGGAAATTCAGCAGCAATCTGGGTCACTAATACAAACGGCTTTAAAAGACAAGAGGACGGAGACAGGGTACAGGAAGACTACGTTGCGGTAAGAATTGATAACCTCACGATAGTAAGTACCTACATTTCTCCAAATATCTCTACGGATCTCTACACACACAAAATAAAGAAACTAATGCAGTTTGTCGACCAGGAACGCCTGAAAGGAAAAAGAATTTTGTTAGGAGGAGACTTTAATGCTAAATCCCCAGCCTGGGGATCTGTAGAACAGAATCTTAAAGGAACAATATTATTGGAAGAAATGCTAAGGATAAACATCTTCCCCTGTATCCCTGAGGGAGGACACACCTTTGAGAGAGGGAAATCCACCTCAAATCTGGATTTCATAGCAACTACCCGGGACCTACAAGAAAAAGACAACAAAATCATTAATAAAGTACTTAACAAAGAAACAGCATCCGATCACAAATATTTGTTCACAGAGATTCAAACTAAGGACGAGATGCAAAGGAACAAGGGAAGTCAAAGCAATAAATGGAAATTAACGAGAACAGGACTCCTCAGGCTGGGGACGGCGCTGCAAAGATCTATCATAGAGGAAGGACTCAACGAAGCAAACTATTTTAATAAAGACGAGGAAACTAAGTTTCTAAACAATATTTATAAAATCTGCGACGAAGAGCTAGATAAACCCGAATCAACGCATAGAAAGGTTAAAAGTAATATCTGGTGGACTCCTGAGTTAAAGAAAGAAAGAGATAAAACCCAGAAACTTAGAAGGTCAGTCCAAAAAGCGAGGAGGAAGGGTAAGGACGACGAAAGGGAGGCCTTAACCTTCCTATACAAACGAGCTAAGAAGAACCTACAAAGACTAATTTCCAAACAGAAAGAGATATCATGGAACGAACTATGCGAAACTATTAATAAGGACATATGGGGCAAGCCCTATAAAATAATCATAAGACAGGTTAAAAAAGACAATCCTCCAGCCTCTCTCTCAGCAGAGTGTGCAGCAAACGTGATGGAGGGATTATTCCCACAAGATTTTAGACAACCTGACGAGCAACCAAGTGGAAACAACGGAAGCGAGAACAATGAGACAGAAAGGGAAAATAGCCTGAGAAACCAAGAGGAGACAATCGGAAGAAAAATACCCGAGGTTACCTCGGAAGAAATCATAGCTGCTTCCAAATTGCTGAAATCCGGAAAAGCCCCGGGAAAAGACGGTATGCAACCTGAAATTA
>NW_027489910.1:0-20431 GCF_050948215.1 Halictus rubicundus | reverse complement strand
AATGAAAAAGTTTATTTTTTTATTTAAAGGCCTGAGCTCACGCCAGTCTTTCATCTTTTCCGAACGCTTCGACTCTCCGCGGCTCTTTCTTTCCCATACGCTGTCCTTTTTCGCGTCCGAAACATCAATCGTTCATTACACAAGCAATTATCGTCGGAATTATATCATATTTGGTTTCATTTTAATCAGAAAAATGTCACGAATATGTTGGTAAAAGTTAAAAAAAAAAAAAAATAACGAAAAATAAAGAAGTTTTGTGATTGGATTAGTAGTGGTCTTCTGGCCTCACACCGATATAGCCGACAATGTGTGGCCCACTCCTCGGGGAGGACGCTTCTCTAGTTTCGCTGTCCGCTTCTCCGTGCAACATTATATGTATCGTAGACGGATATTCTCTCCTTTTGAATGCCAGTCATTCTGGTGTGCCCAGAGTTGGGCATTATTAGATAAAAATTATTTAAATAACGATTCGAATAAAAGATACTTCATCTTTATTCGTTATTCGAAGGTTCGAATAAAAAAGGTATCCTTATTCGACGAGTATCGAATAAATAATTTTATTCGACGAGAATTTATCCGACGAATAAAGATACTTTTTTTTATTCGAAGCGGATTTATTCAAACTACGAGAAATTTTTTCATCTTTCATCTGTATCATTTATTCGAAGGCTTCAAATAAATGCTCGAATAACTTTTGCCGAGTGCCGAGCTTCAAAGACCCAGCGACGACAGACGACATACAATGTAAACGGATGGAGAATACGCGCACGTATGAAAGTTTAAACTTTCAGATTTTTTTGTTACAAACTGTGGTCGTAAAAAAAATGAAAAACCTCCAAAAAATCGGAAAAATACAGATTTCTCAAAAATTTGAAAACATGCTATTCTACTGTTTAGTTCCTTGTTAAAGTACTATAACAGGCAGTGTCGTCAATTTTTTTTAGATTTTTTGTTGTGGGACATCATCGTCAAAAAACAATAAAAACCGAATTTTTTCGACGTTTTTGCTATTAGGAGGAAAGTTACACTTGTTGGTTTTATCGCAGCTATATATTAAGTAATTTTTAGCATTATTAAATTGAAACAAGTAATTCTTTGACCTAAGAAATGTGATTTAAGAGAAAGAATAAATTGTATTTTGTGTGATATATACCAGAATGTTCGTAAAGTTTTGTAACATCGCCGGACGTGTGTCGAACTAAGGAGCGGATACGCTGGGGTTCTTATCCCGTCGGTGGTAAATGTTTTTTCCCATACATCATCTTTATTTTTTCAATTTCTTATATTATTTATTCATGTGATTTTAACAATATTTTTTTAATGTTTTAAAAATATTGAAGTAACATTGATTAGGCAATGAATATTTATATTATCGTGTTCGTCTACGATTTCCGCCAGATATGAAATTGCTTGTGAAAATTGGTAAGATTCCGTGAAAAGAATTTTGAAATCTACGTCTGTCATTTCCAGAAAATCAAGAAATCAATACTGTTTGAAATGGAATCTTTTTGCGGTTCCAATTGTTTTGACCATCTTAATCGGCTATGCCCTTTTAAATCTTATCACCTATACTTGCACAGTACCGAATGACAGGCTGTTGGAACTTCCAACTTCCAACTTGGTTTCACGTTAATTTTCAACATTATAAACAATTTTGCGACAACACATTTTTACGACTGTACAGTGAACCGGAGTATAATATAAAGGAATATATAAAATACCGTTCTTTACAGATCACATCTAGTTATTTACATAAATCTAGGAAATAGTTGTTATTGCATAATTATTTTCAATAAGGGTTATACAAATTCTGAATCAACATTTCACTATCAAAATATATAATAAAACATCGCAAACATTTAGCATTGTCAATATACTAAAATGCTTGATAATATCAATGTGCTGATCTTCCTGCTGTAACTCGCATCATGTCATTTTACGCCTGATTTTATTTCGAGCCGTTCGCTTCGTTGCGAGCAGCTCGCATCGTGCGAGTACTCGACTCGACTCGAAAAGCGAGTCCCGGCTCGACTGGACCCGAGCTCGGCTCGCATATGCGAGCTTGGCTGCAGGCCTAGTGCCAGGTGGGTGCTGGGATCGGTCGGTAACGGCCCCAATGTCGAGATACTCTCGTCGGTTGTGGAACTAAGAAAGTGGAACTATCACTGATCTCAAATACCAACATCGCTAAACATGCCGCGCTCGCTACCTAAATAGAACATTTGCTCGTGAATTACGGAAGAAACGTCAGTGACATAGGCAATAAATAAACGGATAATGCGTAGAATGAGAATAATTATTTTTTATTGTATAATTTCATTACACTATTATTGCCTTCTTATTTTCCGTATTATTCACCATTGTAATCATTATTTTATAATCGATAGTTTATAGGTGAAATTAATTAATTTGGAACTTATTGCGATATTTATAAAATAATGATTATTCAACAAAATATATTCTGTAATAGTTATAGAATAAAAAAAAAAGAATAAATACAATATTCAAGTAATGACAAAATTCAATCGTTCTTATTGTGATCCGTAGTAACAAACACAGAAAATTATTTTTTTTACTTATTTAACCGATAATACCACTTCTAATGCTGGACTGCAATTATTCAAGTAAAGGTAGTAACGAAATAAAAGTGTTATGTAATGAAACTAACTTTCGACGGATCTTATCCATATAAAGCTATTTGGTGGCAGTATTATTGCTATTTGTACAGACACGCAGATACACAGATTCTTATATCTTGCAATGCACGTTGTTTTTTTCTCCGTCAACCGATTTCGATGAAATTTTCAGCTTCTGTATCCCTAACATAGAGGTAGAGATAAAAGTTTTGAAAAGTGTCTGTCATTTTAAGTTTTAATTATAATTGTATTGATTGCTATTTTTTATACCTTATAGAATTGTTTCTTTACATTTAATATTCTTTATATTTTATCAGCAATAAACTTTATGTATAATCATTAATTGTATTGTTAAATTTAACTTTCTGTGAGTAATTGTCAATACATATACATTAGTAACCACATCTATTTGTCCGCGGCGAAAACCAAGCTGTCGAACTCGAGACGGGAAGGACTCGCCGCGTCTCTTTCTTTTCATATGCTGTCCTTCTTTGCGTCCGAAACTTCCGTCGTTCATTACACAAGTAAATATCATCGGAATTTTGTCATATTTGGTACCGTTTTCCTTAGAAAAATGCCACGAGTATGTTGGTGAAAGTCCGATAGAAAAATAATTAATAATGAAAAAGTTTATTTTTTTATTTAAAGGCCTGAGCTCACGCCAGTCTTTCATCTTTTCCGAACGCTTCGACTCTCCGCGGCTCTTTCTTTCCCATACGCTGTCCTTTTTCGCGTCCGAAACATCAATCGTTCATTACACAAGCAATTATCGTCGGAATTATATCATATTTGGTTTCATTTTAATCAGAAAAATGTCACGAATATGTTGGTAAAAGTTAAAAAAAAAAAAAAAATAACGAAAAATAAAGAAGTTTTGTGATTGGATTAGTAGTGGTCTTCTGGTCTCACACCGATATAGCCGACAATGTGTGGCCCACTCCTCGGGGAGGACGCTTCTCTAGTTTCGCTGTCCGCTTCTCCGTGCAACATTATATGTATCGTAGACGGATATTCTCTCCTTTTGAATGCCAGTCATTCTGGTGTGCCCAGAGTTGGGCATTATTAGATAAAAATTATTTAAATAACGATTCGAATAAAAGATACTTCATCTTTATTCGTTATTCGAAGGTTCGAATGAAAAAGGTATCTTTATTCGACGAGTATCGAATAAATAATTTTATTCGACGAGAATTTATCCGACGAATAAAGATACTTTTTTTTATTCGAAGCGGATTTATTCAAACTACGAGAAATTTTTTCATCTTTCATCTGTATCTTTTATCCGAAGGCTTCAAATAAATGCTCGAATAACTTTTGCCGAGTGCCGAGCTTCAAAGACCCAGCGACGACAGACGACATACAATGTAAACGGATGGAGAATCGCGCACGAATGAAAGTTTAAACTTTTAGATTGTGCAATATATCCTCATGAAATTGTGACGAGCGAATGGAGGGGATTTTCCTGATGAAAATGAGATCAAATTCGGGTGTAATCGACCAAGTTTCACTGATACGTAATGTTACGATAAAAATTACAATCTCATTAAAGACAGTCCAAATGATGTCGTGTTTAGACTCATTTTGATCGGGATGAGCTCTACAACTCATTCGTATTAACAATATTGTTCTGATTAAAAACATAAAAGCATAAATTGCCAATAATGTTGGATTCTCCATCTGCTTACATTGTAGGCTGTTGGTCGGTCTTTATAAAAAAATCTTTATTCGTCGAATAAATTCATTACGTGCGGAATAGAGATAACATAATTATTTTTATTTGACGCGTAACAAATCATTTTTTATCTTTTATTCGCTGTTTGAAATGTCTATTTCAATAAAAATTTGCCCATCTTTGCTTCTACAATTATATTATTTTATATTATATTAATTCATCCACGTGATTCTCTCTCAAACTCTATACTATTCGGAATAGTACGTTAAATAAACGCTACTCTGGTTTTCAACATATTTCTGTTCCCACAGATCGATTCTTGGAACAATTATCTATAAAAAAAAAAAGTGTAAGGAAATAATGCTTGTTCATGAAATATTTTTAAATTACAAATTAAGGTATCTCATATGGAAGTAGAAATTGATTTTCCTAAAATTATGCTTTAATAATTTCTTACGTAAAATATTTTGACGAATTTTTCGTCCTTGATATTAGTTTTACTTTTAATATTTTAGATCTTAAAAAGCAACACTAAAAAAAAATATCTTTTTAATTTGAATACGTTTGTCGGAGAATGTAACATTTGATAATCGATATGGGTCCGTGATGATTCACCTTCTCAGCGACGAGAAGTTCCTTAGTGGTCTTCTGCACCGACGAGATACCGTCGTTGGCCTTCTGTTTCTTACTCCAGCCAAAATCTATCCTAGAGAGCGGTAGACAACACCGTATTTTTCGAGCGACACATTCTCCCGTAAGGCTGTCAGTCTTTATATATATCTGGTCGGTGGATCAGTGCACCCACGAGATATATATATATAAAGACTGCCAGCCCCCGTGTTAAACTGCGAGTCTCAAAGTGGGTGCCAGGTGGGTGCTGGGAGCGGTCGGTAACGGCCCTAATGTCGAGATACTCTCGTCGGTTGTGGAACTAAAAGAACATTTGCTCGTGAATTATGGAAAAAACGTCAGTGACAGAGGCAATAAATAAACGTATAATGCGTAGAATGAAAATAATTATCTTTTATTGTATAATTTCATTACACTCTTATTGCCTTCTTATTTTCCATATTGTTCACCATTGTAATCATTATTTTATAATCGATAATTTATAGGTGTAATTAATTAATTTGGAACTTCTCGCGATATTTATAAAATAATGATTATTCAACAAAATATATTCTGTAATAGTTATAGAATAAAAAAAAAGAATAAATACAATATTCAAGTAATGTGGCGGACCCCTTGGAGAAGGGTTGATCGGACCCAGGTAGGAGCGTCGTCTGCGGGCTGGGACCTTGGACGCACTTGGTCGCCAGGCCCAAGCTCTTCCCGAGCGCACACTTAGTCGCCGGAAGTCTGTTCCTACCTGGGGTGCACATTTGGCGACCAGGTTCGGGGTTTTTCCTTGGCGTGCACATTTGGCCGCCAACCCTTGACTTTCGCCAGGACACGGATGTTCGGTGCAAGGACACGAACTTTCTCCAAGGGGCACGTACAGGAAGCGACATCCCCACTCCAGAAGTTTTCTTGTTCGAAGGAAATTCCTGGAGGATATAAGCGCGGATTCTGACGGATGACAGGGTCAGTCAGTCAGTCAGTCAGTCAGTTCAAGTCAGTCAGTCGTTGTGAGAAGTCGTCATTCGCCGTCAGTTGTTCGTATAGTCGTTTATCCGTAGTTCTTGTTTCATTGTTATTTCATTTTCTGTGTTCCTTGTTACGTCGTTGAGTTTTTGTTGCTTATTTAATAAATGGTTATTGTTATATTGGGTGAATCCTTTACTGAACACCCAAACCACAACACATACCAAAAGGAAATAAAAATTTTTTTATCTTTTATTCGTTACTCGAAATTTTTATTTAGATAAATATTTTGCCCAACTCTGGTTGAGCTTAGCTCGGCTCGATTGTGCGAGTCGAGTCGAGTACTCGCACGATGCGAGCTATCCGCACCGATGCGAGCTGCTCGAAATAAAATCAGGCGTAAAATGACATGATGCGAGTTACAGCGGGAAGATCAGCACATCGATATTATCAAGCATTTTAGTATATTGACAATGCTAAATGTTTGCGATGTTTTATTATATATTTTGATGGTGAAATGTTGATTCAGAATTTCTATAACCCTTATTGAAAATAATTATGCAATAACAACTATTTCCTAGATTTATGTAAATAACTAGCTGTGATCTGTAAAGAACGGTATTTTATATATTCCTTTATATTATACTCCGGGGTTCAGTGTACAGTCGTAAAAATGTGTTGTTGCAAAATTGTTTATAATGTTGAAAATTAACGTTAAGCTTCGTTAAATAGTTTTTGAAAGGAATGGGTATATAAACAATATTGTATAATATTGATGTGTATTTATACGAGGTCGCCGCCGCGTCTACAATGTATGCTGGCGGTTCGTCGGCGTGCTCTTTGCACAGGCCGCCACACTGGTACTCGCACCAAAGGTCAAAAGACTGAATTCTGGTAAGCTGAGAAAAACTGTTTGACAGAATCTGAGCTAACTAACCTGAGAATAGAGATTGTCTTAGACTTTTATATTTTTCGATAATGAATAACTAAGCTAGTGGCTCGATGGGGAGGGAGGAAGAGCAAAACGCATACGCGTGCCGGTAGATTAAATACTCAGAGCGGGTGACCTAAGTGGGCGAGTGCAGGCGAGAGCCGGTCATAAACCTTAGCTCGCTGATGAGAGCCCTACTGTCCCATTGTACGGAAGTACACTTTTTAGAAGAAATGGCCGAGATAACGAACCAAAAAGGCAGTAAACCATTTTCACACTGCACAATTATAAACATGGAGATAGCGCAGGTTGCTTAGCGAGAAACGTGCGGCCGCTTCTCGTTATACATTATGCAGTCAGTCTCATAATTGATGGCAGACACTTTAAATCAGAATAACTTTTTTTATAAATCGACCAAACGACTTCAGCTGTTCTGCCAAGCTAGATAGATTAATTTACTAGATGACATGTAATGAAAACGCAGGAAAAATTGCGTTATATAATTGCGTTAATTGTCGAGCTAGGAAGTAGATTTAACTTTGCTGCCACTACGAATTATTTGGTAGTTAGCATGATTTTGCACCATCGTATAAAAGATCGACTGTTATCCATGGAGAAGAGCCAACAATTGCAAATTGAAAAAAGATTTAGATTAAAATATTAACTAAACAGAAAGTATGACGAGTGTTGAACGTAGACATCAGATCCTTTTAAAAGGGCCTAGCCGATTTATGGTCAAAACTGCCCTTAGAGGAAAAACCCCTCTGAGTAAAATTTCAACCCCCTATCTTGCCCATGAGGTTAGTTACAGGGTAAATTAGATTTCGCGCTTCTCCGCGTATTTCCCGCACTCTGATGCTTTCTAAAATTCTGAAAAAAATGTGACATATTTTGGATTCTAAGGCTGATTTTTGATAATTTTTTCAGATTTTTTTGTTACAAACTGTGGTCGTAAAAAAAAATGAAAAACCTCCAAAAAATCGGAAAAATGCAGATTTCTCAAAAATTTGAAAACATGCTATTCTACTGTTTAGTTCCTTGTTAAAGTACTATAACAGGCAGTGTCGTCAATTTTTTTTAGATTTTTTGTTGTGGGACATCATCGTCAAAAAACAATAAAAACCGAATTTTTTCGACGTTTTTGCTATTAGGAGGAAAGTTACACTTGTTGGTTTTTATCGCAGCTATATATTAAGTAATTTTTAGCATTATTAAATTGAAACAAGTAATTCTTTGACCTAAGAAATGTGATTTAAGAGAAAGAATAAATTGTATTTTGTGTGATATATACCAGAATGTTCGTAAAGTTTTGTAACATCGCCGGACGTGTGTCGAACTAAGGAGCGGATACGCTGGGGTTCTTATCCCGTCGGTGGTAAATGTTTTTTCCCATACATCATCTTTATTTTTTCAATTTCTTATATTATTTATTCATGTGATTTTAACAATATTTTTTTAATGTTTTAAAAATATTGAAGTAACATTGATTAGGCAATGAATATTTATATTATCGTGTTCGTCTACGATTTCCGCCAGATATGAAATTGCTTGTGAAAATTGGTAAGATTCCGTGAAAAGAATTTTGAAATCTACGTCTGTCATTTCCAGAAAATCAAGAAATCAATACTGTTTGAAATGGAATCTTTTTGCGGTTCCAATTGTTTTGACCATCTTAATCGGCTATGCCCTTTTAAATCTTATCACCTATACTTGCACAGTACCGAATGACAGGCTGTTGGAACTTCCAACTTCCAACTTGGTTTCACGTTAATTTTCAACATTATAAACAATTTTGCGACAACACATTTTTACGACTGTACAGTGAACCGGAGTATAATATAAAGGAATATATAAAATACCGTTCTTTACAGATCACATCTAGTTATTTACATAAATCTAGGAAATAGTTGTTATTGCATAATTATTTTCAATAAGGGTTATACAAATTCTGAATCAACATTTCACTATCAAAATATATAATAAAACATCGCAAACATTTAGCATTGTCAATATACTAAAATGCTTGATAATATCAATGTGCTGATCTTCCTGCTGTAACTCGCATCATGTCATTTTACGCCTGATTTTATTTCGAGCCGTTCGCTTCGTTGCGAGCAGCTCGCATCGTGCGAGTACTCGACTCGACTCGAAAAGCGAGTCCCGGCTCGACTGGACCCGAGCTCGGCTCGCATATGCGAGCTTGGCTGCAGGCCTAGTGCCAGGTGGGTGCTGGGATCGGTCGGTAACGGCCCCAATGTCGAGATACTCTCGTCGGTTGTGGAACTAAGAAAGTGGAACTATCACTGATCTCAAATACCAACATCGCTAAACATGCCGCGCTCGCTACCTAAATAGAACATTTGCTCGTGAATTACGGAAGAAACGTCAGTGACATAGGCAATAAATAAACGGATAATGCGTAGAATGAGAATAATTATTTTTTATTGTATAATTTCATTACACTATTATTGCCTTCTTATTTTCCGTATTATTCACCATTGTAATCATTATTTTATAATCGATAGTTTATAGGTGAAATTAATTAATTTGGAACTTATTGCGATATTTATAAAATAATGATTATTCAACAAAATATATTCTGTAATAGTTATAGAATAAAAAAAAAAAGAATAAATACAATATTCAAGTAATGACAAAATTCAATCGTTCTTATTGTGATCCGTTGTAACAAACACAGAAAATTATTTTTTTTACTTATTTAACCGATAATACCACTTCTAATGCTGGACTGCAATTATTCAAGTAAAGGTAGTAACGAAATAAAAGTGTTATGTAATGAAACTAACTTTCGACGGATCTTATCCATATAAAGCTATTTGGTGGCAGTATTATTGCTATTTGTACAGACACGCAGATACACAGATTCTTATATCTTGCAATGCACGTTGTTTTTTTCTCCGTCAACCGATTTCGATGAAATTTTCAGCTTCTGTATCCCTAACATAGAGGTAGAGATAAAAGTTTTGAAAAGTGTCTGTCATTTTAAGTTTTAATTATAATTGTATTGATTGCTATTTTTTATACCTTATAGAATTGTTTCTTTACATTTAATATTCTTTATATTTTATCAGCAACAAACTTTATGTATAATCATTAATTGTATTGTTAAATTTAACTTTCTGTGAGTAATTGTCAATACATATACATTAGTAACCACATCTATTTGTCCGCGGCGAAAACCGAGCTGTCGAACTCGAGACGGGAAGGACTCGCCGCGTCTCTTTCTTTTCATATGCTGTCCTTCTTTGCGTCCGAAACTTCCGTCGTTCATTACACAAGTAAATATCATCGGAATTTTGTCATATTTGGTACCGTTTTCCTTAGAAAAATGCCACGAGTATGTTGGTGAAAGTCCGATAGAAAAATAATTAATAATGAAAAAGTTTATTTTTTTATTTAAAGGCCTGAGCTCACGCCAGTCTTTCATCTTTTCCGAACGCTTCGACTCTCCGCGGCTCTTTCTTTCCCATACGCTGTCCTTTTTCGCGTCCGAAACATCAATCGTTCATTACACAAGCAATTATCGTCGGAATTATATCATATTTGGTTTCATTTTAATCAGAAAAATGTCACGAATATGTTGGTAAAAGTTAAAAAAAAAAAAAAATAACGAAAAATAAAGAAGTTTTGTGATTGGATTAGTAGTGGTCTTCTGGCCTCACACCGATATAGCCGACAATGTGTGGCCCACTCCTCGGGGAGGCCGCTTCTCTAGTTTCGCTGTCCGCTTCTCCGTGCAACATTATATGTATCGTAGACGGATATTCTCTCCTTTTGAATGCCAGTCATTCTGGTGTGCCCAGAGTTGGGCATTATTAGATAAAAATTATTTAAATAACGATTCGAATAAAAGATACTTCATCTTTATTCGTTATTCGAAGGTTCGAATAAAAAAGGTATCCTTATTCGACGAGTATCGAATAAATAATTTTATTCGACGAGAATTTATCCGACGAATAAAGATACTTTTTTTTATTCGAAGCGGATTTATTCAAACTACGAGAAATTTTTTCATCTTTCATCTGTATCATTTATTCGAAGGCTTCAAATAAATGCTCGAATAACTTTTGCCGAGTGCCGAGCTTCAAAGACCCAGCGACGACAGACGACATACAATGTAAACGGATGGAGAATACGCGCACGTATGAAAGTTTAAACTTTCAGATTTTTTTGTTACAAACTGTGGTCGTAAAAAAAATGAAAAACCTCCAAAAAATCGGAAAAATACAGATTTCTCAAAAATTTGAAAACATGCTATTCTACTGTTTAGTTCCTTGTTAAAGTACTATAACAGGCAGTGTCGTCAATTTTTTTTAGATTTTTTGTTGTGGGACATCATCGTCAAAAAACAATAAAAACCGAATTTTTTCGACGTTTTTGCTATTAGGAGGAAAGTTACACTTGTTGGTTTTATCGCAGCTATATATTAAGTAATTTTTAGCATTATTAAATTGAAACAAGTAATTCTTTGACCTAAGAAATGTGATTTAAGAGAAAGAATAAATTGTATTTTGTGTGATATATACCAGAATGTTCGTAAAGTTTTGTAACATCGCCGGACGTGTGTCGAACTAAGGAGCGGATACGCTGGGGTTCTTATCCCGTCGGTGGTAAATGTTTTTTCCCATACATCATCTTTATTTTTTCAATTTCTTATATTATTTATTCATGTGATTTTAACAATATTTTTTTAATGTTTTAAAAATATTGAAGTAACATTGATTAGGCAATGAATATTTATATTATCGTGTTCGTCTACGATTTCCGCCAGATATGAAATTGCTTGTGAAAATTGGTAAGATTCCGTGAAAAGAATTTTGAAATCTACGTCTGTCATTTCCAGAAAATCAAGAAATCAATACTGTTTGAAATGGAATCTTTTTGCGGTTCCAATTGTTTTGACCATCTTAATCGGCTATGCCCTTTTAAATCTTATCACCTATACTTGCACAGTACCGAATGACAGGCTGTTGGAACTTCCAACTTCCAACTTGGTTTCACGTTAATTTTCAACATTATAAACAATTTTGCGACAACACATTTTTACGACTGTACAGTGAACCGGAGTATAATATAAAGGAATATATAAAATACCGTTCTTTACAGATCACATCTAGTTATTTACATAAATCTAGGAAATAGTTGTTATTGCATAATTATTTTCAATAAGGGTTATACAAATTCTGAATCAACATTTCACTATCAAAATATATAATAAAACATCGCAAACATTTAGCATTGTCAATATACTAAAATGCTTGATAATATCAATGTGCTGATCTTCCTGCTGTAACTCGCATCATGTCATTTTACGCCTGATTTTATTTCGAGCCGTTCGCTTCGTTGCGAGCAGCTCGCATCGTGCGAGTACTCGACTCGACTCGAAAAGCGAGTCCCGGCTCGACTGGACCCGAGCTCGGCTCGCATATGCGAGCTTGGCTGCAGGCCTAGTGCCAGGTGGGTGCTGGGATCGGTCGGTAACGGCCCCAATGTCGAGATACTCTCGTCGGTTGTGGAACTAAGAAAGTGGAACTATCACTGATCTCAAATACCAACATCGCTAAACATGCCGCGCTCGCTACCTAAATAGAACATTTGCTCGTGAATTACGGAAGAAACGTCAGTGACATAGGCAATAAATAAACGGATAATGCGTAGAATGAGAATAATTATTTTTTATTGTATAATTTCATTACACTATTATTGCCTTCTTATTTTCCGTATTATTCACCATTGTAATCATTATTTTATAATCGATAGTTTATAGGTGAAATTAATTAATTTGGAACTTATTGCGATATTTATAAAATAATGATTATTCAACAAAATATATTCTGTAATAGTTATAGAATAAAAAAAAAAGAATAAATACAATATTCAAGTAATGACAAAATTCAATCGTTCTTATTGTGATCCGTAGTAACAAACACAGAAAATTATTTTTTTTACTTATTTAACCGATAATACCACTTCTAATGCTGGACTGCAATTATTCAAGTAAAGGTAGTAACGAAATAAAAGTGTTATGTAATGAAACTAACTTTCGACGGATCTTATCCATATAAAGCTATTTGGTGGCAGTATTATTGCTATTTGTACAGACACGCAGATACACAGATTCTTATATCTTGCAATGCACGTTGTTTTTTTCTCCGTCAACCGATTTCGATGAAATTTTCAGCTTCTGTATCCCTAACATAGAGGTAGAGATAAAAGTTTTGAAAAGTGTCTGTCATTTTAAGTTTTAATTATAATTGTATTGATTGCTATTTTTTATACCTTATAGAATTGTTTCTTTACATTTAATATTCTTTATATTTTATCAGCAATAAACTTTATGTATAATCATTAATTGTATTGTTAAATTTAACTTTCTGTGAGTAATTGTCAATACATATACATTAGTAACCACATCTATTTGTCCGCGGCGAAAACCAAGCTGTCGAACTCGAGACGGGAAGGACTCGCCGCGTCTCTTTCTTTTCATATGCTGTCCTTCTTTGCGTCCGAAACTTCCGTCGTTCATTACACAAGTAAATATCATCGGAATTTTGTCATATTTGGTACCGTTTTCCTTAGAAAAATGCCACGAGTATGTTGGTGAAAGTCCGATAGAAAAATAATTAATAATGAAAAAGTTTATTTTTTTATTTAAAGGCCTGAGCTCACGCCAGTCTTTCATCTTTTCCGAACGCTTCGACTCTCCGCGGCTCTTTCTTTCCCATACGCTGTCCTTTTTCGCGTCCGAAACATCAATCGTTCATTACACAAGCAATTATCGTCGGAATTATATCATATTTGGTTTCATTTTAATCAGAAAAATGTCACGAATATGTTGGTAAAAGTTAAAAAAAAAAAAAAAATAACGAAAAATAAAGAAGTTTTGTGATTGGATTAGTAGTGGTCTTCTGGTCTCACACCGATATAGCCGACAATGTGTGGCCCACTCCTCGGGGAGGACGCTTCTCTAGTTTCGCTGTCCGCTTCTCCGTGCAACATTATATGTATCGTAGACGGATATTCTCTCCTTTTGAATGCCAGTCATTCTGGTGTGCCCAGAGTTGGGCATTATTAGATAAAAATTATTTAAATAACGATTCGAATAAAAGATACTTCATCTTTATTCGTTATTCGAAGGTTCGAATGAAAAAGGTATCTTTATTCGACGAGTATCGAATAAATAATTTTATTCGACGAGAATTTATCCGACGAATAAAGATACTTTTTTTTATTCGAAGCGGATTTATTCAAACTACGAGAAATTTTTTCATCTTTCATCTGTATCTTTTATCCGAAGGCTTCAAATAAATGCTCGAATAACTTTTGCCGAGTGCCGAGCTTCAAAGACCCAGCGACGACAGACGACATACAATGTAAACGGATGGAGAATCGCGCACGAATGAAAGTTTAAACTTTTAGATTGTGCAATATATCCTCATGAAATTGTGACGAGCGAATGGAGGGGATTTTCCTGATGAAAATGAGATCAAATTCGGGTGTAATCGACCAAGTTTCACTGATACGTAATGTTACGATAAAAATTACAATCTCATTAAAGACAGTCCAAATGATGTCGTGTTTAGACTCATTTTGATCGGGATGAGCTCTACAACTCATTCGTATTAACAATATTGTTCTGATTAAAAACATAAAAGCATAAATTGCCAATAATGTTGGATTCTCCATCTGCTTACATTGTAGGCTGTTGGTCGGTCTTTATAAAAAAATCTTTATTCGTCGAATAAATTCATTACGTGCGGAATAGAGATAACATAATTATTTTTATTTGACGCGTAACAAATCATTTTTTATCTTTTATTCGCTGTTTGAAATGTCTATTTCAATAAAAATTTGCCCATCTTTGCTTCTACAATTATATTATTTTATATTATATTAATTCATCCACGTGATTCTCTCTCAAACTCTATACTATTCGGAATAGTACGTTAAATAAACGCTACTCTGGTTTTCAACATATTTCTGTTCCCACAGATCGATTCTTGGAACAATTATCTATAAAAAAAAAAAGTGTAAGGAAATAATGCTTGTTCATGAAATATTTTTAAATTACAAATTAAGGTATCTCATATGGAAGTAGAAATTGATTTTCCTAAAATTATGCTTTAATAATTTCTTACGTAAAATATTTTGACGAATTTTTCGTCCTTGATATTAGTTTTACTTTTAATATTTTAGATCTTAAAAAGCAACACTAAAAAAAAATATCTTTTTAATTTGAATACGTTTGTCGGAGAATGTAACATTTGATAATCGATATGGGTCCGTGATGATTCACCTTCTCAGCGACGAGAAGTTCCTTAGTGGTCTTCTGCACCGACGAGATACCGTCGTTGGCCTTCTGTTTCTTACTCCAGCCAAAATCTATCCTAGAGAGCGGTAGACAACACCGTATTTTTCGAGCGACACATTCTCCCGTAAGGCTGTCAGTCTTTATATATATCTGGTCGGTGGATCAGTGCACCCACGAGATATATATATATAAAGACTGCCAGCCCCCGTGTTAAACTGCGAGTCTCAAAGTGGGTGCCAGGTGGGTGCTGGGAGCGGTCGGTAACGGCCCTAATGTCGAGATACTCTCGTCGGTTGTGGAACTAAAAGAACATTTGCTCGTGAATTATGGAAAAAACGTCAGTGACAGAGGCAATAAATAAACGTATAATGCGTAGAATGAAAATAATTATCTTTTATTGTATAATTTCATTACACTCTTATTGCCTTCTTATTTTCCATATTGTTCACCATTGTAATCATTATTTTATAATCGATAATTTATAGGTGTAATTAATTAATTTGGAACTTCTCGCGATATTTATAAAATAATGATTATTCAACAAAATATATTCTGTAATAGTTATAGAATAAAAAAAAAGAATAAATACAATATTCAAGTAATGTGGCGGACCCCTTGGAGAAGGGTTGATCGGACCCAGGTAGGAGCGTCGTCTGCGGGCTGGGACCTTGGACGCACTTGGTCGCCAGGCCCAAGCTCTTCCCGAGCGCACACTTAGTCGCCGGAAGTCTGTTCCTACCTGGGGTGCACATTTGGCGACCAGGTTCGGGGTTTTTCCTTGGCGTGCACATTTGGCCGCCAACCCTTGACTTTCGCCAGGACACGGATGTTCGGTGCAAGGACACGAACTTTCTCCAAGGGGCACGTACAGGAAGCGACATCCCCACTCCAGAAGTTTTCTTGTTCGAAGGAAATTCCTGGAGGATATAAGCGCGGATTCTGACGGATGACAGGGTCAGTCAGTCAGTCAGTCAGTCAGTTCAAGTCAGTCAGTCGTTGTGAGAAGTCGTCATTCGCCGTCAGTTGTTCGTATAGTCGTTTATCCGTAGTTCTTGTTTCATTGTTATTTCATTTTCTGTGTTCCTTGTTACGTCGTTGAGTTTTTGTTGCTTATTTAATAAATGGTTATTGTTATATTGGGTGAATCCTTTACTGAACACCCAAACCACAACACATACCAAAAGGAAATAAAAATTTTTTTATCTTTTATTCGTTACTCGAAATTTTTATTTAGATAAATATTTTGCCCAACTCTGGTTGAGCTTAGCTCGGCTCGATTGTGCGAGTCGAGTCGAGTACTCGCACGATGCGAGCTATCCGCACCGATGCGAGCTGCTCGAAATAAAATCAGGCGTAAAATGACATGATGCGAGTTACAGCGGGAAGATCAGCACATCGATATTATCAAGCATTTTAGTATATTGACAATGCTAAATGTTTGCGATGTTTTATTATATATTTTGATGGTGAAATGTTGATTCAGAATTTCTATAACCCTTATTGAAAATAATTATGCAATAACAACTATTTCCTAGATTTATGTAAATAACTAGCTGTGATCTGTAAAGAACGGTATTTTATATATTCCTTTATATTATACTCCGGGGTTCAGTGTACAGTCGTAAAAATGTGTTGTTGCAAAATTGTTTATAATGTTGAAAATTAACGTTAAGCTTCGTTAAATAGTTTTTGAAAGGAATGGGTATATAAACAATATTGTATAATATTGATGTGTATTTATACGAGGTCGCCGCCGCGTCTACAATGTATGCTGGCGGTTCGTCGGCGTGCTCTTTGCACAGGCCGCCACACTGCTACTCGCACCAAAGGTCAAAAGACTGAATTCTGGTAAGCTGAGAAAAACTGTTTGACAGAATCTGAGCTAACTAACCTGAGAATAGAGATTGTCTTAGACTTTTATATTTTTCGATAATGAATAACTAAGCTAGTGGCTCGATGGGGAGGGAGGAAGAGCAAAACGCATACGCGTGCCGGTAGATTAAATACTCAGAGCGGGTGACCTAAGTGGGCGAGTGCAGGCGAGAGCCGGTCATAAACCTTAGCTCGCTGATGAGAGCCCTACTGTCCCATTGTACGGAAGTACACTTTTTAGAAGAAATGGCCGAGATAACGAACCAAAAAGGCAGTAAACCATTTTCACACTGCACAATTATAAACATGGAGATAGCGCAGGTTGCTTAGCGAGAAACGTGCGGCCGCTTCTCGTTATACATTATGCAGTCAGTCTCATAATTGATGGCAGACACTTTAAATCAGAATAACTTTTTTTATAAATCGACCAAACGACTTCAGCTGTTCTGCCAAGCTAGATAGATTAATTTACTAGATGACATGTAATGAAAACGCAGGAAAAATTGCGTTATATAATTGCGTTAATTGTCGAGCTAGGAAGTAGATTTAACTTTGCTGCCACTACGAATTATTTGGTAGTTAGCATGATTTTGCACCATCGTATAAAAGATCGACTGTTATCCATGGAGAAGAGCCAACAATTGCAAATTGAAAAAAGATTTAGATTAAAATATTAACTAAACAGAAAGTATGACGAGTGTTGAACGTAGACATCAGATCCTTTTAAAAGGGCCTAGCCGATTTATGGTCAAAACTGCCCTTAGAGGAAAAACCCCTCTGAGTAAAATTTCAACCCCCTATCTTGCCCATGAGGTTAGTTACAGGGTAAATTAGATTTCGCGCTTCTCCGCGTATTTCCCGCACTCTGATGCTTTCTAAAATTCTGAAAAAAATGTGACATATTTTGGATTCTAAGGCTGATTTTTGATAATTTTTTCAGATTTTTTTGTTACAAACTGTGGTCGTAAAAAAAAATGAAAAACCTCCAAAAAATCGGAAAAATGCAGATTTCTCAAAAATTTGAAAACATGCTATTCTACTGTTTAGTTCCTTGTTAAAGTACTATAACAGGCAGTGTCGTCAATTTTTTTTAGATTTTTTGTTGTGGGACATCATCGTCAAAAAACAATAAAAACCGAATTTTTTCGACGTTTTTGCTATTAGGAGGAAAGTTACACTTGTTGGTTTTATCGCAGCTATATATTAAGTAATTTTTAGCATTATTAAATTGAAACAAGTAATTCTTTGACCTAAGAAATGTGATTTAAGAGAAAGAATAAATTGTATTTTGTGTGATATATACCAGAATGTTCGTAAAGTTTTGTAACATCGCCGGACGTGTGTCGAACTAAGGAGCGGATACGCTGGGGTTCTTATCCCGTCGGTGGTAAATGTTTTTTCCCATACATCATCTTTATTTTTTCAATTTCTTATATTATTTATTCATGTGATTTTAACAATATTTTTTTAATGTTTTAAAAATATTGAAGTAACATTGATTAGGCAATGAATATTTATATTATCGTGTTCGTCTACGATTTCCGCCAGATATGAAATTGCTTGTGAAAATTGGCAAGATTCCGTGAAAAGAATTTTGAACTCTACGTCTGTCATTTCCAGAAAATCAAGAAATCAATACTGTTTGAAATGGAATCTTTTTGCGGTTCCAATTGTTTTGACCATCTTAATCGGCTATGCCCTTTTAAATCTTATCACCTATACTTGCACAGTACCGAATGACAGGCTGTTGGAACTTCCAACTTCCAACTTGGTTTCACGTTAATTTTCAACATTATAAACAATTTTGCGACAACACATTTTTACGACTGTACACTGAACCCCGGAGTATAATATAAAGGAATATGTAAAATACCGTTCTTTACAGATCACATCTAGTTATTTACATAAATCTAAATAGTTGTTATTGCATAATTATTTTCAATAAGGGTTATACAAATTCTGTATCAACATTTCACTATCAAAATATATAATAAAACATCGCAAACATTTAGCATTGTCAATATACTAAAATGCTTGATAATATCAATGTGCTGATCTTCCTGCTGTAACTCGCATCATGTCATTTTACGCCTGATTTTATTTCGAGCCGTTCGCTTCGTTGCGAGCAGCTCGCATCGTGCGAGTACTCGACTCGACTCGAAAAGCGAGTCCCGGCTCGACTGGACCCGAGCTCGGCTCGCATATGCGAGCTTGGCTGCAGGCCTAGTGCCAGGTGGGTGCTGGGATCGGTCGGTAACGGCCCCAATGTCGAGATACTCTCGTCGGTTGTGGAACTAAGAAAGTGGAACTATCACTGATCTCAAATACCAACATCGCTAAACATGCCGCGCTCGCTACCTAAATAGAACATTTGCTCGTGAATTACGGAAGAAACGTCAGTGACATAGGCAATAAATAAACGGATAATGCGTAGAATGAGAATAATTATTTTTTATTGTATAATTTCATTACACTATTATTGCCTTCTTATTTTCCGTATTATTCACCATTGTAATCATTATTTTATAATCGATAGTTTATAGGTGAAATTAATTAATTTGGAACTTATTGCGATATTTATAAAATAATGATTATTCAACAAAATATATTCTGTAATAGTTATAGAATAAAAAAAAAAAGAATAAATACAATATTCAAGTAATGACAAAATTCAATCGTTCTTATTGTGATCCGTTGTAACAAACACAGAAAATTATTTTTTTTACTTATTTAACCGATAATACCACTTCTAATGCTGGACTGCAATTATTCAAGTAAAGGTAGTAACGAAATAAAAGTGTTATGTAATGAAACTAACTTTCGACGGATCTTATCCATATAAAGCTATTTGGTGGCAGTATTATTGCTATTTGTACAGACACGCAGATACACAGATTCTTATATCTTGCAATGCACGTTGTTTTTTTCTCCGTCAACCGATTTCGATGAAATTTTCAGCTTCTGTATCCCTAACATAGAGGTAGAGATAAAAGTTTTGAAAAGTGTCTGTCATTTTAAGTTTTAATTATAATTGTATTGATTGCTATTTTTTATACCTTATAGAATTGTTTCTTTACATTTAATATTCTTTATATTTTATCAGCAACAAACTTTATGTATAATCATTAATTGTATTGTTAAATTTAACTTTCTGTGAGTAATTGTCAATACATATACATTAGTAACCACATCTATTTGTCCGCGGCGAAAACCGAGCTGTCGAACTCGAGACGGGAAGGACTCGCCGCGTCTCTTTCTTTTCATATGCTGTCCTTCTTTGCGTCCGAAACTTCCGTCGTTCATTACACAAGTAAATATCATCGGAATTTTGTCATATTTGGTACCGTTTTCCTTAGAAAAATGCCACGAGTATGTTGGTGAAAGTCCGATAGAAAAATAATTAA
>NW_027489909.1:0-20538 GCF_050948215.1 Halictus rubicundus | reverse complement strand
GGTATATTTTCATATATTCTTCTATATTCTAGTAATATTATGGTATATTCTGGAATATTCTGGTTTATTCTGCTATATTCTAGTATATTCAGGTATATTCTCGTATATTCTTCTATATTCGAGTAATATTATGGTATATTCTGGTATATTCAAGTATATTCTGGTATATTCTGCTATATTCTAGTATATTCTCCAATATTCTTCTATAATCTAGTAATATTATGGTATATTCTGGTATATTCTCCTATATTCTAGTAATATTATCGTATATTCTCGTATATTCTTCTATATTCGAGTAATATTATGGTATATTCTGGTATATTCAAGTATATTCTGGTATAATCTGCTATATTCTAGTATATTCTCCAATATTCTTCTATATTCTAGTAATATTATGGTATATTCTGGTATATTCTCCTATATTCTAGTAATATTATCGTATATTCTCGTATATTCTGCTATATTCGAGTAATATTATGGTTTATTCTGGTATATTCAAGTATATTCTGGTATATTCTGCTATATTCTAGAATATTCTAGTATATTCAGGTATATTCTCGAATATTCTTCTATATTCGAGTAATATTATGGTATATTATGGTATATTCTGGTATATTCTGGTATATTCTGGTATATTCTAGTATATTCAGGTATATTCTCGTATATTCTTCTATATTCTAGTAATATTATGGTATATTCTGGTATATTCTGGTATATTCTGCTATATTCTAGTATATTCAGGTATATTCTCGTATATTCTTCTATATTCTAGTAATATTATGGTATATTCTGGCATATTCTGCTATATTCTAGTATATTCAGGTATATTCTCGTATTTTCTTCTATATTCTAGTAATATTATGGTATATTCTGGCATATTCTGCTATATTCTAGTATATTCAGGTATATTCTCGTATATTCTTCTATATTGTAGTAATATTATGGTATATTCTGGCATATTCTGCTATATTCTCGTATATTCTATTATATTCTGCTATATTCTAGTATATTTTGGTATATTCTCGTATATTCTTCTATATTCGAGTAATATTATGGTATATTCTGGTATATTCTGGTATATTCTAGTATATTCAGGTATATTCTCGTATATTCTTCTATATTCTACTAATATTATGGTATATTCTGGTATATTCTGCTATATTCTAGTATATTCTGCTATATTCTAGTATATTCTGGTATATTCTCGTATATTCTTCTATATTGTAGTAATATTATGGTATATTCTGGTATATTCCCCTATATTCTAGTAATATTATAGTATATTCTGGTATATTCTTCTATATTCTAGTAATATTATGTTATATTCTGGTATATTCTTCTATATTCTAGTAATATTATGGTATATTCTCATATATTCTTCTATATTCTAGTAATATTATGGTATATTCTGGTATATTCTACTATATTCTAGTAATATTATGGTATATTCTGGTATATTCTTCTATATTCTAGTAATATCATGGTATATTCTGGTATATTCTGGTATATTCTAGTATATTCAGGAATATTCTCGTATATTCTTCTATATTCTACTAATATTATGGTATATTCTGGTATATTCTGCTATATTCTGCTATATTCTAGTATATTCTGCTATATTCTAGTATAATCTGGTATATTCTCGTATATTCTTCTATATTGTAGTAATATTATGGTATATTCTGGTATATTCCCCTATATTCTAGTAATATTATAGTATATTCTGGTATATTCTTCTATATTCTAGTAATATTATGGTATATTCTGGCATATTCTGCTATATTCTCGTATATTCTATTATATTCTGCTATATTCTAGTATATTTTGGTATATTCTCGTATATTCTTCTATATTCGAGTAATATTATGGTATATTCTGGTATATTCTAGTATATTCTAGTATATTCAGGTATATTCTCGTATATTCTTCTATATTCTAGTAATATTATGGTATTTTCTGGTATATTCTGCTATATTCTAGTATATTCAGGTATATTCTCGTATATTCTTCTATATTCTAGTAATATTATGGTATATTCTGGCATATTCTGCTATATTCTCGTATATTCTATTATATTCTGCTATATTCTAGTATATTTTGGTATATTCTCGTATATTCTTCTATATTCGAGTAATATTATGGTATATTCTGGTATATTCTGGTATATTCTAGTATATTCAGGTATATTCTCGTATATTCTTCTATATTGTACTAATATTATGGTATATTCTGGTATATTATGGTATATTCTGCTATATTCTAGTATATTCTGCTATATTCTAGTATATTCTGGTATATTCTCGTATATTCTTCTATATTGTAGTAATATTATGGTATATTCTGGTATATTCTTCTATATTCTAGTAATATTATAGTATTTTCTGGTATATTCTTCTATATTCTAGTAATATTATGGTATATTTTCATATATTCTTCTATATTCGAGTAATATTATGGTATATTCTGGTATATTCAAGTATATTCTGGTATATTCTGCTATATTCTAGTATATTCTCCAATATTCTTCTATAATCTAGTAATATTATGGTATATTCTTGTATATTCTCCTATATTCTAGTAATATTATCGTATATTCTCGTATATTCTTCTATATTCTAGTAATATTATCGTATATTCTGGTATATTCTTCTATATTCTAGTAATATTATGGTATATTCTGGTATATTCTTCTATATTCTAGTAATATTATGGTATATTCTCGTATATTCTTCCATATTCGATTAATATTATGGTATATTCTGGTATAATCAAGTATATTCTGGTATATTCTGCTATATTCTAGTATATTCTCCAATATTCTTCTATATTCTAGTAATATTATGGTATATTCTGGTATATTCTCCTATATTCTAGTAATATTATCGTATATTCTCGTATATTCTTCTATATTGGAGTAATATTATGGTATATTCTGGTATATTCTACTATATTCTATTAATATTATGATATATTCTGGTATATTCTTGTATATTCTAGTAATATTATGGTATATTCTGGTATATTCTTCTATATTCTAGTAATATTATGGTATATTCTCATATATTCTTCTATATTCTAGTAATATTATGGTATATTCTGGCATATTCTGCTATATTCTAGTATATTCAGGTATATTCAGGTATATTCTCGTATATTCTTCGACATTCTAGTAATATTATGGTATATTCTGGATTAGTCTGGTATATTATGCTATAATCTAGTATATTCTGGTATATTCTCGTATATTCTTCTATATTCGATTAATATTATGGTATATTCTGGTATAATCAAGTATATTCTGGTATATTCTGCTATATTCTAGTATATTCTCCAATATTCTTCTATATTCTAGTAATATTATGGTATATTCTGGTATATTATCCTATATTCTAGTAATATTATCGTATATTCTCGTATATTCTTCTATATTCGACGAATATTCTGCTATATTCTAGTATATTTTGGTATATTCTCGTATATTCTTCTATATTCGAGTAATATTATGGTATATTCTGGTATATTCTGGTATATTCTAGTATATTCAGGTATATTCTCGTATATTCTTCTATATTCTACTAATATTATGGTATATTCTGGTATATTCTGCTATATTCTAGTATATTCTGCTATATTCTAGTATATTCTGGTATATTCTCGTATATTCTTCTATATTGTAGTAATATTATGGTATATTCTGGTATATTCCCCTATATTCTAGTAATATTATAGTATATTCTGGTATATTCTTCTATATTCTAGTAATATTATGTTATATTCTGGTATATTCTTCTATATTCTAGTAATATTATGGTATATTCTCATATATTCTTCTATATTCTAGTAATATTATGGTATATTCTGGTATATTCTACTATATTCTAGTAATATTATGGTATATTCTGGTATATTCTTCTATATTCTAGTAATATCATGGTATATTCTGGTATATTCTGGTATATTCTAGTATATTCAGGAATATTCTCGTATATTCTTCTATATTCTAGTAATATTATGGTATATTCTGGCATATTCTGCTATATTCTCGTATATTCTATTATATTCTGCTATATTCTAGTATATTTTGGTATATTCTCGTATATTCTTCTATATTCGAGTAATATTATGGTATATTCTGGTATATTCTGGTATATTCTAGTATATTCAGGTATATTCTCGTATATTCTTCTATATTGTACTAATATTATGGTATATTCTGGTATATTATGGTATATTCTGCTATATTCTAGTATATTCTGCTATATTCTAGTATATTCTGGTATATTCTCGTATATTCTTCTATATTGTAGTAATATTATGGTATATTCTGGTATATTCTTCTATATTCTAGTAATATTATAGTATTTTCTGGTATATTCTTCTATATTCTAGTAATATTATGGTATATTTTCATATATTCTTCTATATTCGAGTAATATTATGGTATATTCTGGTATATTCAAGTATATTCTGGTATATTCTGCTATATTCTAGTATATTCTCCAATATTCTTCTATAATCTAGTAATATTATGGTATATTCTTGTATATTCTCCTATATTCTAGTAATATTATCGTATATTCTCGTATATTCTTCTATATTCTAGTAATATTATCGTATATTCTGGTATATTCTTCTATATTCTAGTAATATTATGGTATATTCTGGTATATTCTTCTATATTCTAGTAATATTATGGTATATTCTCGTATATTCTTCCATATTCGATTAATATTATGGTATATTCTGGTATAATCAAGTATATTCTGGTATATTCTGCTATATTCTAGTATATTCTCCAATATTCTTCTATATTCTAGTAATATTATGGTATATTCTGGTATATTCTCCTATATTCTAGTAATATTATCGTATATTCTCGTATATTCTTCTATATTGGAGTAATATTATGGTATATTCTGGTATATTCTACTATATTCTATTAATATTATGATATATTCTGGTATATTCTTGTATATTCTAGTAATATTATGGTATATTCTGGTATATTCTTCTATATTCTAGTAATATTATGGTATATTCTCATATATTCTTCTATATTCTAGTAATATTATGGTATATTCTGGCATATTCTGCTATATTCTAGTATATTCAGGTATATTCAGGTATATTCTCGTATATTCTTCGACATTCTAGTAATATTATGGTATATTCTGGATTAGTCTGGTATATTATGCTATAATCTAGTATATTCTGGTATATTCTCGTATATTCTTCTATATTCGATTAATATTATGGTATATTCTGGTATAATCAAGTATATTCTGGTATATTCTGCTATATTCTAGTATATTCTCCAATATTCTTCTATATTCTAGTAATATTATGGTATATTCTGGTATATTATCCTATATTCTAGTAATATTATCGTATATTCTCGTATATTCTTCTATATTCGACGAATATTCTGCTATATTCTAGTATATTTTGGTATATTCTCGTATATTCTTCTATATTCGAGTAATATTATGGTATATTCTGGTATATTCTGGTATATTCTAGTATATTCAGGTATATTCTCGTATATTCTTCTATATTCTACTAATATTATGGTATATTCTGGTATATTCTGCTATATTCTAGTATATTCTGCTATATTCTAGTATATTCTGGTATATTCTCGTATATTCTTCTATATTGTAGTAATATTATGGTATATTCTGGTATATTCCCCTATATTCTAGTAATATTATAGTATATTCTGGTATATTCTTCTATATTCTAGTAATATTATGTTATATTCTGGTATATTCTTCTATATTCTAGTAATATTATGGTATATTCTCATATATTCTTCTATATTCTAGTAATATTATGGTATATTCTGGTATATTCTACTATATTCTAGTAATATTATGGTATATTCTGGTATATTCTTCTATATTCTAGTAATATCATGGTATATTCTGGTATATTCTGGTATATTCTAGTATATTCAGGAATATTCTCGTATATTCTTCTATATTCTACTAATATTATGGTATATTCTGGTATATTCTGGTATATTCTGCTATATTCTAGTATATTCTGCTATATTCTAGTATAATCTGGTATATTCTCGTATATTCTTCTATATTGTAGTAATATTATGGTATATTCTGGTATATTCGCCTATATTCTAGTAATATTATAGTATATTCTGGTATATTCTTCTATATTCTAGTAATATTATGGTATATTCTGGCATATTCTGCTATATTCTCGTATATTCTATTATATTCTGCTATATTCTAGTATATTTTGGTATATTCTCGTATATTCTTCTATATTCGAGTAATATTATGGTATATTCTGGTATATTCTAGTATATTCTAGTATATTCAGGTATATTCTCGTATATTCTTCTATATTCTAGTAATATTATGGTATATTCTGGCATATTCTGCTATATTCTCGTATATTCTATTATATTCTGCTATATTCTAGTATATTTTGGTATATTCTCGTATATTCTTCTATATTCGAGTAATATTATGGTATATTCTGGTATATTCTGGTATATTCTAGTATATTCAGGTATATTCTCGTATATTCTTCTATATTGTACTAATATTATGGTATATTCTGGTATATTATGGTATATTCTGCTATATTCTAGTATATTCTGCTATATTCTAGTATATTCTGGTATATTCTCGTATATTCTTCTATATTGTAGTAATATTATGGTATATTCTGGTATATTCTTCTATATTCTAGTAATATTATAGTATTTTCTGGTATATTCTTCTATATTCTAGTAATATTATGGTATATTTTCATATATTCTTCTATATTCGAGTAATATTATGGTATATTCTGGTATATTCAAGTATATTCTGGTATATTCTGCTATATTCTAGTATATTCTCCAATATTCTTCTATAATCTAGTAATATTATGGTATATTCTTGTATATTCTCCTATATTCTAGTAATATTATCGTATATTCTCGTATATTCTTCTATATTCTAGTAATATTATCGTATATTCTGGTATATTCTTCTATATTCTAGTAATATTATGGTATATTCTGGTATATTCTTCTATATTCTAGTAATATTATGGTATATTCTCGTATATTCTTCCATATTCGATTAATATTATGGTATATTCTGGTATAATCAAGTATATTCTGGTATATTCTGCTATATTCTAGTATATTCTCCAATATTCTTCTATATTCTAGTAATATTATGGTATATTCTGGTATATTCTCCTATATTCTAGTAATATTATCGTATATTCTCGTATATTCTTCTATATTGGAGTAATATTATGGTATATTCTGGTATATTCTACTATATTCTATTAATATTATGATATATTCTGGTATATTCTTGTATATTCTAGTAATATTATGGTATATTCTGGTATATTCTTCTATATTCTAGTAATATTATGGTATATTCTCATATATTCTTCTATATTCTAGTAATATTATGGTATATTCTGGCATATTCTGCTATATTCTAGTATATTCAGGTATATTCAGGTATATTCTCGTATATTCGTCGACATTCTAGTAATATTATGGTATATTCTGGATTAGTCTGGTATATTATGCTATAATCTAGTATATTCTCGTATATTCTTCTATATTCGATTAATATTATGGTATATTCTGGTATAATCAAGTATATTCTGGTATATTCTGCTATATTCTAGTATATTCTCCAATATTCTTCTATATTCTAGTAATATTATGGTATATTCTGGTATATTATCCTATATTCTAGTAATATTATCGTATATTCTCGTATATTCTTCTATATTCGACGAATATTCTGCTATATTCTAGTATATTTTGGTATATTCTCGTATATTCTTCTATATTCGAGTAATATTATGGTATATTCTTGTATATTCTGGTATATTCTAGTATATTCAGGTATATTCTCGTATATTCTTCTATATTCTACTAATATTATGGTATATTCTGGTATATTCTGCTATATTCTAGTATATTCTGCTATATTCTAGTATATTCTGGTATATTCTCGTATATTCTTCTATATTGTAGTAATATTATGGTATATTCTGGTATATTCCCCTATATTCTAGTAATATTATAGTATATTCTGGTATATTCTTCTATATTCTAGTAATATTATGTTATATTCTGGTATATTCTTCTATATTCTAGTAATATTATGGTATATTCTCATATATTCTTCTATATTCTAGTAATATTATGGTATATTCTGGTATATTCTACTATATTCTAGTAATATTATGGTATATTCTGGTATATTCTTCTATATTCTAGTAATATCATGGTATATTCTGGTATATTCTGGTATATTCTAGTATATTCAGGAATATTCTCGTATATTCTTCTATATTCTACTAATATTATGGTATATTCTGGTATATTCTGGTATATTCTGCTATATTCTAGTATATTCTGCTATATTCTAGTATAATCTGGTATATTCTCGTATATTCTTCTATATTGTAGTAATATTATGGTATATTCTGGTATATTCCCCTATATTCTAGTAATATTATAGTATATTCTGGTATATTCTTCTATATTCTAGTAATATTATGGTATATTCTGGCATATTCTGCTATATTCTCGTATATTCTATTATATTCTGCTATATTCTAGTATATTTTGGTATATTCTCGTATATTCTTCTATATTCGAGTAATATTATGGTATATTCTCGTATATTCTTCCATATTCGATTAATATTATGGTATATTCTGGTATAATCAAGTATATTCTGGTATATTCTGCTATATTCTAGTATATTCTCCAATATTCTTCTATATTCTAGTAATATTATGGTATATTCTGGTATATTCTCCTATATTCTAGTAATATTATCGTATATTCTCGTATATTCTTCTATATTGGAGTAATATTATGGTATATTCTGGTATATTCTACTATATTCTATTAATATTATGATATATTCTGGTATATTCTTGTATATTCTAGTAATATTATGGTATATTCTGGTATATTCTTCTATATTCTAGTAATATTATGGTATATTCTCATATATTCTTCTATATTCTAGTAATATTATGGTATATTCTGGCATATTCTGCTATATTCTAGTATATTCAGGTATATTCAGGTATATTCTCGTATATTCTTCGACATTCTAGTAATATTATGGTATATTCTGGATTAGTCTGGTATATTATGCTATAATCTAGTATATTCTGGTATATTCTCGTATATTCTTCTATATTCGATTAATATTATGGTATATTCTGGTATAATCAAGTATATTCTGGTATATTCTGCTATATTCTAGTATATTCTCCAATATTCTTCTATATTCTAGTAATATTATAGTATATTCTGGTATATTCTTCTATATTCTAGTAATATTATGGTATATTCTGGCATATTCTGCTATATTCTCGTATATTCTATTATATTCTGCTATATTCTAGTATATTTTGGTATATTCTCGTATATTCTTCTATATTCGAGTAATATTATGGTATATTCTGGTATATTCTAGTATATTCTAGTATATTCAGGTATATTCTCGTATATTCTTCTATATTCTAGTAATATTATGGTATATTCTGGCATATTCTGCTATATTCTCGTATATTCTATTATATTCTGCTATATTCTAGTATATTTTGGTATATTCTCGTATATTCTTCTATATTCGAGTAATATTATGGTATATTCTGGTATATTCTGGTATATTCTAGTATATTCAGGTATATTCTCGTATATTCTTCTATATTGTACTAATATTATGGTATATTCTGGTATATTATGGTATATTCTGCTATATTCTAGTATATTCTGCTATATTCTAGTATATTCTGGTATATTCTCGTATATTCTTCTATATTGTAGTAATATTATGGTATATTCTGGTATATTCTTCTATATTCTAGTAATATTATAGTATTTTCTGGTATATTCTTCTATATTCTAGTAATATTATGGTATATTTTCATATATTCTTCTATATTCGAGTAATATTATGGTATATTCTGGTATATTCAAGTATATTCTGGTATATTCTGCTATATTCTAGTATATTCTCCAATATTCTTCTATAATCTAGTAATATTATGGTATATTCTTGTATATTCTCCTATATTCTAGTAATATTATCGTATATTCTCGTATATTCTTCTATATTCTAGTAATATTATCGTATATTCTGGTATATTCTTCTATATTCTAGTAATATTATGGTATATTCTGGTATATTCTTCTATATTCTAGTAATATTATGGTATATTCTCGTATATTCTTCCATATTCGATTAATATTATGGTATATTCTGGTATAATCAAGTATATTCTGGTATATTCTGCTATATTCTAGTATATTCTCCAATATTCTTCTATATTCTAGTAATATTATGGTATATTCTGGTATATTCTCCTATATTCTAGTAATATTATCGTATATTCTCGTATATTCTTCTATATTGGAGTAATATTATGGTATATTCTGGTATATTCTACTATATTCTATTAATATTATGATATATTCTGGTATATTCTTGTATATTCTAGTAATATTATGGTATATTCTGGTATATTCTTCTATATTCTAGTAATATTATGGTATATTCTCATATATTCTTCTATATTCTAGTAATATTATGGTATATTCTGGCATATTCTGCTATATTCTAGTATATTCAGGTATATTCAGGTATATTCTCGTATATTCTTCGACATTCTAGTAATATTATGGTATATTCTGGATTAGTCTGGTATATTATGCTATAATCTAGTATATTCTGGTATATTCTCGTATATTCTTCTATATTCGATTAATATTATGGTATATTCTGGTATAATCAAGTATATTCTGGTATATTCTGCTATATTCTAGTATATTCTCCAATATTCTTCTATATTCTAGTAATATTATGGTATATTCTGGTATATTATCCTATATTCTAGTAATATTATCGTATATTCTCGTATATTCTTCTATATTCGACGAATATTCTGCTATATTCTAGTATATTTTGGTATATTCTCGTATATTCTTCTATATTCGAGTAATATTATGGTATATTCTTGTATATTCTGGTATATTCTAGTATATTCAGGTATATTCTCGTATATTCTTCTATATTCTACTAATATTATGGTATATTCTGGTATATTCTGCTATATTCTAGTATATTCTGCTATATTCTAGTATATTCTGGTATATTCTCGTATATTCTTATATATTGTAGTAATATTATGGTATATTCTGGTATATTCCCCTATATTCTAGTAATATTATAGTATATTCTGGTATATTCTTCTATATTCTAGTAATATTATGTTATATTCTGGTATATTCTTCTATATTCTAGTAATATTATGGTATATTCTCATATATTCTTCTATATTCTAGTAATATTATGGTATATTCTGGTATATTCTACTATATTCTAGTAATATTATGGTATATTCTGGTATATTCTTCTATATTCTAGTAATATCATGGTATATTCTGGTATATTCTGGTATATTCTAGTATATTCAGGAATATTCTCGTATATTCTTCTATATTCTACTAATATTATGGTATATTCTGGTATATTCTGGTATATTCTGCTATATTCTAGTATATTCTGCTATATTCTAGTATAATCTGGTATATTCTCGTATATTCTTCTATATTGTAGTAATATTATGGTATATTCTGGTATATTCCCCTATATTCTAGTAATATTATAGTATATTCTGGTATATTCTTCTATATTCTAGTAATATTATGGTATATTCTGGCATATTCTGCTATATTCTCGTATATTCTATTATATTCTGCTATATTCTAGTATATTTTGGTATATTCTCGTATATTCTTCTATATTCGAGTAATATTATGGTATATTCTGGTATATTCTAGTATATTCTAGTATATTCAGGTATATTCTCGTATATTCTTCTATATTCTAGTAATATTATGGTATATTCTGGCATATTCTGCTATATTCTCGTATATTCTATTATATTCTGCTATATTCTAGTATATTTTGGTATATTCTCGTATATTCTTCTATATTCGAGTAATATTATGGTATATTCTGGTATATTCTGGTATATTCTAGTATATTCAGGTATATTCTCGTATATTCTTCTATATTGTACTAATATTATGGTATATTCTGGTATATTATGGTATATTCTGCTATATTCTAGTATATTCTGCTATATTCTAGTATATTCTGGTATATTCTCGTATATTCTTCTATATTGTAGTAATATTATGGTATATTCTGGTATATTCTTCTATATTCTAGTAATATTATAGTATTTTCTGGTATATTCTTCTATATTCTAGTAATATTATGGTATATTTTCATATATTCTTCTATATTCGAGTAATATTATGGTATATTCTGGTATATTCAAGTATATTCTGGTATATTCTGCTATATTCTAATATATTCTCCAATATTCTTCTATAATCTAGTAATATTATGGTATATTCTTGTATATTCTCCTATATTCTAGTAATATTATCGTATATTCTCGTATATTCTTCTATATTCTAGTAATATTATCGTATATTCTGGTATATTCTTCTATATTCTAGTAATATTATGGTATATTCTGGTATATTCTTCTATATTCTAGTAATATTATGGTATATTCTCGTATATTCTTCCATATTCGATTAATATTATGGTATATTCTGGTATAATCAAGTATATTCTGGTATATTCTGCTATATTCTAGTATATTCTCCAATATTCTTCTATATTCTAGTAATATTATGGTATATTCTGGTATATTCTCCTATATTCTAGTAATATTATCGTATATTCTCGTATATTCTTCTATATTGGAGTAATATTATGGTATATTCTGGTATATTCTACTATATTCTATTAATATTATGATATATTCTGGTATATTCTTGTATATTCTAGTAATATTATGGTATATTCTGGTATATTCTTCTATATTCTAGTAATATTATGGTATATTCTCATATATTCTTCTATATTCTAGTAATATTATGGTATATTCTGGCATATTCTGCTATATTCTAGTATATTCAGGTATATTCAGGTATATTCTCGTATATTCTTCGACATTCTAGTAATATTATGGTATATTCTGGATTAGTCTGGTATATTATGCTATAATCTAGTATATTCTGGTATATTCTCGTATATTCTTCTATATTCGATTAATATTATGGTATATTCTGGTATAATCAAGTATATTCTGGTATATTCTGCTATATTCTAGTATATTCTCCAATATTCTTCTATATTCTAGTAATATTATGGTATATTCTGGTATATTATCCTATATTCTAGTAATATTATCGTATATTCTCGTATATTCTTCTATATTCGACGAATATTCTGCTATATTCTAGTATATTTTGGTATATTCTCGTATATTCTTCTATATTCGAGTAATATTATGGTATATTCTGGTATATTCTGGTATATTCTAGTATATTCAGGTATATTCTCGTATATTCTTCTATATTCTACTAATATTATGGTATATTCTGGTATATTCTGCTATATTCTAGTATATTCTGCTATATTCTAGTATATTCTGGTATATTCTCGTATATTCTTCTATATTGTAGTAATATTATGGTATATTCTGGTATATTCCCCTATATTCTAGTAATATTATAGTATATTCTGGTATATTCTTCTATATTCTAGTAATATTATGTTATATTCTGGTATATTCTTCTATATTCTAGTAATATTATGGTATATTCTCATATATTCTTCTATATTCTAGTAATATTATGGTATATTCTGGTATATTCTACTATATTCTAGTAATATTATGGTATATTCTGGTATATTCTTCTATATTCTAGTAATATCATGGTATATTCTGGTATATTCTGGTATATTCTAGTATATTCAGGAATATTCTCGTATATTCTTCTATATTCTACTAATATTATGGTATATTCTGGTATATTCTGGTATATTCTGCTATATTCTAGTATATTCTGCTATATTCTAGTATAATCTGGTATATTCTCGTATATTCTTCTATATTGTAGTAATATTATGGTATATTCTGGTATATTCCCCTATATTCTAGTAATATTATAGTATATTCTGGTATATTCTTCTATATTCTAGTAATATTATGGTATATTCTGGCATATTCTGCTATATTCTCGTATATTCTATTATATTCTGCTATATTCTAGTATATTTTGGTATATTCTCGTATATTCTTCTATATTCGAGTAATATTATGGTATATTCTGGTATATTCTAGTATATTCTAGTATATTCAGGTATATTCTCGTATATTCTTCTATATTCTAGTAATATTATGGTATATTCTGGCATATTCTGCTATATTCTCGTATATTCTATTATATTCTGCTATATTCTAGTATATTTTGGTATATTCTCGTATATTCTTCTATATTCGAGTAATATTATGGTATATTCTGGTATATTCTGGTATATTCTAGTATATTCAGGTATATTCTCGTATATTCTTCTATATTGTACTAATATTATGGTATATTCTGGTATATTATGGTATATTCTGCTATATTCTAGTATATTCTGCTATATTCTAGTATATTCTGGTATATTCTCGTATATTCTTCTATATTGTAGTAATATTATGGTATATTCTGGTATATTCTTCTATATTCTAGTAATATTATAGTATTTTCTGGTATATTCTTCTATATTCTAGTAATATTATGGTATATTTTCATATATTCTTCTATATTCGAGTAATATTATGGTATATTCTGGTATATTCAAGTATATTCTGGTATATTCTGCTATATTCTAGTATATTCTCCAATATTCTTCTATAATCTAGTAATATTATGGTATATTCTTGTATATTCTCCTATATTCTAGTAATATTATCGTATATTCTCGTATATTCTTCTATATTCTAGTAATATTATCGTATATTCTGGTATATTCTTCTATATTCTAGTAATATTATGGTATATTCTGGTATATTCTTCTATATTCTAGTAATATTATGGTATATTCTCGTATATTCTTCCATATTCGATTAATATTATGGTATATTCTGGTATAATCAAGTATATTCTGGTATATTCTGCTATATTCTAGTATATTCTCCAATATTCTTCTATATTCTAGTAATATTATGGTATATTCTGGTATATTCTCCTATATTCTAGTAATATTATCGTATATTCTCGTATATTCTTCTATATTGGAGTAATATTATGGTATATTCTGGTATATTCTACTATATTCTATTAATATTATGATATATTCTGGTATATTCTTGTATATTCTAGTAATATTATGGTATATTCTGGTATATTCTTCTATATTCTAGTAATATTATGGTATATTCTCATATATTCTTCTATATTCTAGTAATATTATGGTATATTCTGGCATATTCTGCTATATTCTAGTATATTCAGGTATATTCAGGTATATTCTCGTATATTCTTCGACATTCTAGTAATATTATGGTATATTCTGGATTAGTCTGGTATATTATGCTATAATCTAGTATATTCTGGTATATTCTCGTATATTCTTCTATATTCGATTAATATTATGGTATATTCTGGTATAATCAAGTATATTCTGGTATATTCTGCTATATTCTAGTATATTCTCCAATATTCTTCTATATTCTAGTAATATTATGGTATATTCTGGTATATTATCCTATATTCTAGTAATATTATCGTATATTCTCGTATATTCTTCTATATTCGACGAATATTCTGCTATATTCTAGTATATTTTGGTATATTCTCGTATATTCTTCTATATTCGAGTAATATTATGGTATATTCTGGTATATTCTGGTATATTCTAGTATATTCAGGTATATTCTCGTATATTCTTCTATATTCTACTAATATTATGGTATATTCTGGTATATTCTGCTATATTCTAGTATATTCTGCTATATTCTAGTATATTCTGGTATATTCTCGTATATTCTTCTATATTGTAGTAATATTATGGTATATTCTGGTATATTCCCCTATATTCTAGTAATATTATAGTATATTCTGGTATATTCTTCTATATTCTAGTAATATTATGTTATATTCTGGTATATTCTTCTATATTCTAGTAATATTATGGTATATTCTCATATATTCTTCTATATTCTAGTAATATTATGGTATATTCTGGTATATTCTACTATATTCTAGTAATATTATGGTATATTCTGGTATATTCTTCTATATTCTAGTAATATCATGGTATATTCTGGTATATTCTGGTATATTCTAGTATATTCAGGAATATTCTCGTATATTCTTCTATATTCTACTAATATTATGGTATATTCTGGTATATTCTGGTATATTCTGCTATATTCTAGTATATTCTGCTATATTCTAGTATAATCTGGTATATTCTCGTATATTCTTCTATATTGTAGTAATATTATGGTATATTCTGGTATATTCCCCTATATTCTAGTAATATTATAGTATATTCTGGTATATTCTTCTATATTCTAGTAATATTATGGTATATTCTGGCATATTCTGCTATATTCTCGTATATTCTATTATATTCTGCTATATTCTAGTATATTTTGGTATATTCTCGTATATTCTTCTATATTCGAGTAATATTATGGTATATTCTGGTATATTCTAGTATATTCTAGTATATTCAGGTATATTCTCGTATATTCTTCTATATTCTAGTAATATTATGGTATATTCTGGCATATTCTGCTATATTCTCGTATATTCTATTATATTCTGCTATATTCTAGTATATTTTGGTATATTCTCGTATATTCTTCTATATTCGAGTAATATTATGGTATATTCTGGTATATTCTGGTATATTCTAGTATATTCAGGTATATTCTCGTATATTCTTCTATATTGTACTAATATTATGGTATATTCTGGTATATTATGGTATATTCTGCTATATTCTAGTATATTCTGCTATATTCTAGTATATTCTGGTATATTCTCGTATATTCTTCTATATTGTAGTAATATTATGGTATATTCTGGTATATTCTTCTATATTCTAGTAATATTATAGTATTTTCTGGTATATTCTTCTATATTCTAGTAATATTATGGTATATTTTCATATATTCTTCTATATTCGAGTAATATTATGGTATATTCTGGTATATTCAAGTATATTCTGGTATATTCTGCTATATTCTAGTATATTCTCCAATATTCTTCTATAATCTAGTAATATTATGGTATATTCTTGTATATTCTCCTATATTCTAGTAATATTATCGTATATTCTCGTATATTCTTCTATATTCTAGTAATATTATCGTATATTCTGGTATATTCTTCTATATTCTAGTAATATTATGGTATATTCTGGTATATTCTTCTATATTCTAGTAATATTATGGTATATTCTCGTATATTCTTCCATATTCGATTAATATTATGGTATATTCTGGTATAATCAAGTATATTCTGGTATATTCTGCTATATTCTAGTATATTCTCCAATATTCTTCTATATTCTAGTAATATTATGGTATATTCTGGTATATTCTCCTATATTCTAGTAATATTATCGTATATTCTCGTATATTCTTCTATATTGGAGTAATATTATGGTATATTCTGGTATATTCTACTATATTCTATTAATATTATGATATATTCTGGTATATTCTTGTATATTCTAGTAATATTATGGTATATTCTGGTATATTCTTCTATATTCTAGTAATATTATGGTATATTCTGGATTAGTCTGGTATATTATGCTATAATCTAGTATATTCTGGTATATTCTCGTATATTCTTCTATATTCGATTAATATTATGGTATATTCTGGTATAATCAAGTATATTCTGGTATATTCTGCTATATTCTAGTATATTCTCCAATATTCTTCTATATTCTAGTAATATTATGGTATATTCTGGTATATTATCCTATATTCTAGTAATATTATCGTATATTCTCGTATATTCTTCTATATTCGACGAATATTCTGGTATATTCTAGTATATTTCGGTATATTCTCGTATATTCTTCTATATTCGAGTAATATTATGGTATATTCTGGTATATTCTGGTATATTCTAGTATATTCAGGTATATTCTCGTATATTCTTCTATATTTTACTAATATTATGGTATATTCTGGTATATTCTGGTATATTCTGCTATATTCTAGTATATTCTGCTATATTCTAGTATATTCTCGTATATTCTTCTATATTGTAGTAATATAATGGTATATTCTGGTATATTCCCCTATATTCTAGTAATATTATAGTATATTCTGGTATATTCTTCTATATTCTAGTAATATTATGGTATATTCTGGTATATTCTTCTATATCCTAGTAATATTATGGTATATTCTCATATATTACTCTATATTCTAGTAATATTATGGTATATTGTGGTATATTCTACTATATTCTAGAAATATTATGGTATATTCTGGTATATTCTTCTAGATTCTAGTAATATTATGGTATATTCTGTTATATTCTTCTATATTCTAGTAATATTATGGTATATTCTCATATATTCTTCCGTATTCGAGTAATATTATGGTATATTCTGGTATATTCTACTATATTCTAGTAATATTATGGTATATTCTGGTATATTCTTCTATATTCTAGTAATATTATGGTATATTCTGGTATATTCTTCTATATTCTAGTAATATTATGGTATATTCTCGTATATTCTTCCATATTCGAGTAATATTATGGTATATTCTGGTATATTCAAGTATATTCTGGTATATTCTGCTATATTCTAGTATATTCTCGAATATTCTTCTATATTCTAGTAATATTATGGTATATTCTCCTATATTCTAGTAATATTATCGTATATTCTCGTATATTCTTCTATATTCGAGAGTAATATTATGGTATATTCTGGTATATTCAAGTATATACTGGTATATTCTGCTACATTCTAGTATATTCAGGTATATTCAGGTATATTCTTCTATATTCTAGTAATATTAAGGTATATTCTTCTATATTCTAGTAATATTATGGTATATTCTGGTATATTCTTCTATATTCTAGTAATATTATGGTATATTCTCGTATATTCTTCCATATTCGAGTAATATTATGGTATATTCTGGTATATTCTTCTATATTCTAGTAATATTATGGTATATTCTCGTATATTCTTCTATATTCTAGTAATATTATGTTATGTTCTGGTATATTCTTCTATATTCTAGTAATATTATGCTATACTCTCATATATTCTTCTATATTCTAGTAATATTAGGGTATATTCTGGTATATTCTTCTATATTCTACTAATATTATGGTGTATTCTGGTATATTCTGGTATATTCTGCTATATTCTAGTATATTCTGCTATATTCTAGTATATTCTGGTATATTCTCGTATATTCTTCTATATTGTAGTAATATTATGGTATATTCTGGTATATTCCCCTATATTCTAGTAATATTATAGTATATTCTCGTATATTCTTCTATATTCTAGTAATATTATGGTATATTCTGGCATATTCTGCTATATTCTCGTATATTCTATTATATTCTTCTATATTCTAGTAATATTATGGTATATTCTGGTATATTCTGGTATATTCTAGTATATTCAGGTATATTCTCGTATATTCTTCTATATTCTACTAATATTATGGTGTATTCTGGTATATTCTGGTATATTCTGCTATATTCTAGTATATTCTGCTATATTCTAGTATATTCTGGTATATTCTCGTATATTCTTCTATATTGTAGTAATATTATGGTATATTCTGGTATATTCCCCTATATTCTAGTAATATTATAGTATATTCTCGTATATTCTTCTATATTCTAGTAATATTATGGTATATTCTGGCATATTCTGCTATATTCTCGTATATTCTATTATATTCTGCTATATTCTAGTATATTTTGGTATATTCTCGTATATTCTTCTATATTCGAGTAATATTATGGTATATTCTGGTATATTCAAGTATATTCTGGTATATTCTGCTATATTCTAGTATATTCTCCAATATTCTTCTATAATCTAGTAATATTATGGTATATTCTGGTATATTCTCCTATATTCTGCTATATTCTAGTATATTCTGGTATATTCTCGTATATTCTTCTATATTCTAGTAATATTATGGTATATTCTGGCATATTCTGCTATATTCTCGTATATTCTATTATATTCTGCTATATTCTAGTATTTTTTTGGTATATTCTCGTATATTCTTCTATATTCGAGTAATATTATGGTATATTCTGGTATATTCTGGTATATTCTAGTATATTCAGGTATATTCTCGTATATTCTTCTATATTGTAGTAATATTATGGTATATTCTGGTATATTCTTCTATATTCTAGTAATATTACGTTATATTCTCATATATTCTTCTATATTCTAGTAATATTATCGTATATTCTGGTATATTCTTCTATATTCTAGTAATATTATGGTATATTCTGGTATATTCTTCTATATTCTAGTAATATTATGGTATATTCTCGTATATTCTTCCATATTCGATTAATATTATGGTATATTCTGGTATAATCAAGTATATTCTGGTATATTCTGCTATATTCTAGTATAT
>NW_027489908.1:0-20539 GCF_050948215.1 Halictus rubicundus | reverse complement strand
AGTGCGTGAGGTAAAGAGCGAACCAGCATTGCATCCGTTGGCCAACCTCACCCATTTGAAAACACTGGAAATAAATAATAACATGTATCCAACGGCAGAAGGTGAAGTTTCCAAGCTACTACACGCGGTAAGGAAAATAAATTGTAGGGACAACTTGAGAATAAATGAAGGGATCGTTTGCGGTGCAATTAGAAATTGTCTCTACCTGAAATACTTGCACTTGTGAAGACTTCATTCAACGTTGATGAACTCAATGGATACATATACAATAGTATATCATGAATAAATTTCTTCTGTGAATTTGATTGCAAAGTGAAAAAACATTGACCACTTCGACTCAATAATTTCATACCTCCCTTCATATATTAATGTATATATATATATAAGGCGCTAAAACTCATGGAACGTAAAGAATATATTTCGCAGAAGTTATAAGGGAATAGCAATCCCTAAGACCCGTATCCTATAAATTCCAAATTCAAGAAAACAAAATCTATTCAAATTAAAACATTGATAAAGAAATAATGAGGAAATACCTGCAAAATTACTTCTTAACCGTTGAAAACGAAACATGAGGCCCTGGGGTGACCGAGGAACCAGTGCGTGAGGTAAAGAGCGAACCAGCATTGCATCCGTTGGCCAACCTCACCCATTTGAAAACACTGGAAATAAATAATAACATGTATCCAACGGCAGAAGGTGAAGTTTCCAAGCTACTACACGCGGTAAGGAAAATAAATTGTAGGGACAACTTGAGAATAAATGAAGGGATCGTTTGCGGTGCAATTAGAAATTGTCTCTACCTGAAATACTTGCACTTGTGAAGACTTCATTCAACGTTGATGAACTCAATGGATACATATACAATAGTATATCATGAATAAATTTCTTCTGTGAATTTGATTGCAAAGTGAAAAAACATTGACCACTTCGACTCAATAATTTCATAGGGTGGATAATAAAAATTCCCTTGTAGATTGTTATGACACACAGCCATTTCCGAGGAAAGACCATTAGACCTCGGGATACTTTTACAAGGGTCTCGAGAAGGCCTAAGCATTTTTTATATACACGTTACCAGTTAAGGCCTAATCGTCACGGGTTAGGCATCCGCGTAGTGCGTGAGGGTTAGAGACCCTAAGGCAGACCCCTTGGGCCATCAGTTTGGGGACCCCTAATAAACATAGTTGCCAGATGACTGGAACAAAGTGACTCTTCTGCCAAGTCCTTGGAAAATCTAGCTTTTCCAAGGAAGCATTGTTCCCAAACTCGATGGTCCTCGCCCTCATGGGACAAGGGGGTAATAAACCATAGGCACGTGCTGGCCACTTGGGCCCTTTTTTTCGTCACGCTGCTCTGGGGTCTGGCAATCGTCACGTGCTGGTCTAGGCACTTTCTCTACGCGTTTGACTTGGGGTGGGGACTTCCTCCACCACCAACAGGGGTTGCATACAAATGACTCCTCCCTCAAGTCAATCAGCAAGTGAGATTTCTTTCCCCCAAAAATGGGACCATCTCCCACTCTTCTCCAAAGTCACCACCGAGGTGAAGAGCGAGCTGACCCCAGAGCAGAAATTAGATACAAACTTGTTCTCAAAGGAAACCGAATAATCACCAGTCCGAATGTAAACTGTATATAGTCATTGTTCTAATAAACCAAAGTTGTTATTGCAAAGGAAGGTGTCGGGTCATTAATTCGACAAAATAACACGCAGAACCTCTCCTACAATTGCGAGAAACTGCACGACATAACATAGATTTTAATGAAAGAACTCTCCTCCATCCTAAAGAACAAATTCGGTCATTGAAAATAGGCAGAATTCGCAATGGAGACTCTGACAGTTTTTTGCAAATATCTCAGAAAATAAAGAGACCTCCGTACAGTGCGGACAAATGGTCTGTCTTCGGGCACTTCTCGTAATTTGGTTATTAATGTATATATTAATGTACAATAACCAGCAAAACTGAGTCTACACTATTTGAAGCAACATAACTTTTTAAAAATTAGATCAAATGACTTGAATTTTATTGAGAAGTTAGAAGGATTAGTTTATTAGACGAGGTGTAGGAAGGAATGGGAAGAGGTGGAAAGGTTGCAGGAGAGGTTTCTGAGGTGGGTCCTAGGAGTAGAGAGGTACGCACCGCGGTATATGGTGCGGTCACAGCTGCAGAGGGAGTTGTTGAGAGGGAGGGCGGGGTTGAGGGCATGGGGGTACCAGAAGAAGTTGAGGGTGGAAAAAGGGGGGGAGCTAGCTAGGTTGTGCTGGGAGCAGGGAAGAGGAAGGGGCAGAAGGGGAGGGGAGGTAGTAGGGTGGGTGAAGGAGTGACGGCGTTTTTGGGAAGAGAGGGGCTGGACAGCGGAGGAGGCGGAGGAGATGATGGAGGAGAGGATAGAGGCAGTGAGTGAGGAGATAGTGAAAGGGGAAAAGAAGAAGCAACAGGGGAGAGATGGGAAAAGATAGGAAGCGCAAGGTACAACATGTGGTACGGGAGGGTGAAGGGAGAGCGGATACCGGGGTATCTGAAGAAAGGCTGGGGAGAGAGCAGGTGGCAAAGGGTGGCCAGGTACAGGTTGGGAAACGAGATGAGAGGTGGAAAGTATTGGTTGGAGGAGGAGAAGAAAGTATGTAAGGTCTGTGGGTGAGAGGAGGAAACGTGGGAACATGTGTGGGAAATGTGTAAGGGAGGGTTGAGGGGAGTGGTTGGCAGGGGATGGTGGGGAAGTATTAGGGGATGAAGGAGGAGAGGAATGGATGAGGAAGGTGGATGAATGGAGGAAGAGCAGGAATGGAGAGATATGGGAGATGAAGTAAATGGAGAGAATGCATAGGAATGGAGTGAAAGAGAGAGCAGCCGAAAGAGGAGGTCCAGGAGGCATGGGAAGGATGGGTGAGGTGCAGGGAGGGGAGAGAGCAGAGAAGCATGTATGTGTGGGACAGGGAAAAATAATAACGCGGCGGATATTAGTGAAAGATCGTTCTCTCTCTCTATGGCGTGTTTTTAGGACACGTTTAATTAAGTTAGGGTAAGTTAGGATAAGTTTAAGGTTAAGATTGGGGTAAGAGGGAGATGTAATTAAAATTGTAACCCCGAGGGGAATCAATAATTGATATATATATTAGACGAGGTGTACAAAATTTTTGAAAAAAATTTTAATTGGTCGGAATCGCAAAAGAAATAGTAAAAGTTGGTTTTTTCAGCTTTTTTATCAGAGCCTGTATTGAAAATTTAAGGAATGTATTTGATTTGCTCGAATAAATTATATCTACGCTTAAAATTTCACAGATATTGGTTAATTCGATTACGAGTTATAAACGATTAAAAGTGTGGTTTTAAGTCGAAAATCATGAAAAACGGCAATTTTTCCACTTTTAAGCGTTTATAACTCGTAAACGAATTAACCAATATCGGTGAAATTTTCAGCATGGATGTAATTTACTCAAGCGAATCAAACACATTTTTTAAATTTTCAATACAGGCTCAGATAAAAAAGCTAAAAAAACCAACTGTTACTATTTCTTTTGCGATTCCGACCAATTCAAACTTTTTTCAAAAATTTTTTACACCTCGTCTAACAAACTAAACCTTCCAACTTCTCAATAAAATTCAAGTCATTTGATCAGATTTTTAAAAAGTTATGTTGGCTCAAATAGTGTAGACTCAGTTTTGCTGGTTAGTGTATGTATATAAAGCGAGAAAACTCAAGGAACGTAAAGAATATATTTCGCAGAAGTTACAAGGGAATAGCAATCCCTAAGACCCATATCCTATAAATTCCAAATTCAAGGTAACAAGATCTATTCAAATTAAAACATTAATAAAGAAATAATGAGAAAATACCTGTGAAATTTCTTCTTAACTGTTGAAAACAAAACACGAGGCCCTGGGGTGACCGAGGAACCAGTCAGTGAGGTGAACAGCGAACCCACATTGCATCCAATGGCCGGCCTCACACTTGAAAACACTGAAAATAAATAATAACATGTATTCAACGGCAGAAGGTAAAGTTTTTAAGCTACTACACGCGGTAAGGAAAATAAATTATAGGGACAACCTGAGAATAAATGAAGGGATCGTTTGCGGTGCGATTAGAAATTGTCTCTACCTGAAATACATCCACTTGTGCACTTCATTCAACGTTTATAAACTCAATGAATAGATATATAGAAACAACTTATAGTGATCATGTATAAATAACTTCTGTGAATATGATTGCAAAGTGAAAAAACATTGACCACTTCGACTCGATAATTTCATACCTCCCTTCATATATTAATGTATATATATATAAGGCGCTAAAACTCATGGAACCTAAAGAATATATTTCGCAGAAGTTATAAGGGAATAGCAATCCCTAAGACCCGTATCCTATAAATTCCAAATTCAAGAAAACAAAATCTATTCAAATTAAAACATTGATAAAGAAATAATGAGGAAATACCTGCAAAATTACTTCTTAACCGTTGAAAAGGAAACATGAGACCCTGGGGTGACCGAGGAACCAGTGCGTGAGGTAAAGACCGAACCAGCATTGCATCCGTTGGCCAACCTCACCCATTTGAAAACACTGGAAATAAATAATAACATGTATCACTCAATGAATACATATATAGAAACAACTTATAGTGATCATGAATAAATAACTTCTGTGAATTTGATTGCAAAATGGGAGAACATCGACTCGATAATTTCATAGGGTGGATAATAAAAATCTCCTTGTACATTTTAACCAAAGAACCCTCCCGCGCCCTAAAGAACAAATTCGGTCATTCAAAATAGGCAGAAGTTTACATCAAAATAGACAGTTTTTGCAAATATCTCGGAAAATAAAGAGACCGCCGTACTGTGCGGACAAATGGCCTGTTTTCGGGAAAACTTATCAAAATGTATACTCCAAACCTAATCGCCATAATACGTACTTACAACACACGGCACTGACACGAATGGCTGCTCTGAAGTGAATACTGGCCGACGCTTGCGAGCGAATGTTCGATGGCATTCCTTCGACCGCCTTCGGAACCGATCTTCGCTTCTTTCTCTGCAGCTTCCCGTGGACCGTCGCCGCGCCGCCGCGTATACAATGTATGTTGGCGGTTCGTCGGCGTGCTTGCCGCTGCGCGATGCCCAGGCTGCCACATGTCCATTTTCATCTGTCTTTTTCGGCGGTTTATTTGACTTCGAATAATTTCCGGAGGCGCGTTCGAATGCTGTAACGAGGACAGAGCAGTCAAAGACTGGCGCGCGCGTTGCAATGTATGTGGTTGTATCGCCCAATGACAAAGCAAGGATCAAATAAAACTCTAGTCTATATATAGACACTTATGAATCGTAGTTCTTTTTAGACCTTTGAAATTTTGAATCATTTCATTTTTGGTTTAATTTAGCTTCACACATGAATTTATTGACTCTGTTGTAAACATTTATTTCATAATAAAAAAAGAGAGACCGAGGTGTGTGCATGAATAATAGTGGTAAAGTATTTTTAAGTTATAACATTCGCAAAACATCGTATCCGGACCTAATCTAATCATACATTATCATTATTAGGATCATACTCTTATGCAAATGCACGTAGACTTTTTGACAGTGATACTGAAATAAATGTAATGTAACAATTACAATTTTTATTCTGTTATAACGTCTGACACCTGATCGTTCCATACTCCGGGTAAAAAAAAACATGTCCACTTAGGACCCTCCTCCCTATAAATATCCAACATTTAATAAAATTGAAAGATTCCCTTTTCAGTTCCTTTCTTATTCGTTATCCAACACGCCGGTGTTTCCATCTCGTATTCATCAGTCAGCTACACATCTGTAGGTAATACCATACCACAGACGAGGTATAGGAGTAGACCAATCACCCAATGTATTATTCTGTCTCACGCTCGGGGGGCTCTAGAGCCCCCGTACTATTCCGTGTCACATCCTACCGTATCATCCAGAACTAATATTGTGGAACCGATATTCTACAATGGCGCTGTTGCTGATATAATTTTAAATCTCATGTCGAGGATTCATATGATGAATGAAACAAAAGAATGTTGTTTCCTCTTAATTCCATTACGGCTGACACGCGAGTGCATCGAAGGAGACGTAATGTAATAATAATAATAACGTAACGTCTCCGGCTGAGAATATTTTGGTCCCGGATCGAATCCCGCATGGAACGATTTTTTTTTCGTTAAACACTTTTTTCTTGTTCTTTCTACTACATCAGTCGTCTTCCCTGTGCAATTACAACTACAACAGTGTAATAACATAATTATAAAAAATTAAATTAGTTCAATATTAGCCAAAAGTAAGAATGTAGTTTAAATTTAATTAAATAAAATACGACGTTGATATCATTAATTTCATTTGACTATTTAATAGCTACTTATTCAATGTACTTCTGATATTGCTTTTCATTCGCAGCATATATATTCTAATAAATTTAATTATTTGGGATTGATAAAAGATTGAACAACAATATTTATAATAACTAGTTTTGAACATTTTTTAAGGGTAATTAAATTTAAAAAACAAAAAGAATGATTTAAAAATACAAAATATATTTCAGTATATACCATTAAACCCGATTCTTTTTAATTTTTTCAGTTTAAATTTTACTTTGGTATTGTTCCGTCACAAGACAAAACAAATATTTCAATATAACCAAACATCTGGGTGGCAGACTTCGGCCTACCTCCAGTTTATCATGTTTGTAATGCACTAGCATTTATGGTAGCGGCCCGGGACAAAATTTACAACACTTTACCGGGCGCAGGTTTATAACGCCTTTCCGGACCCATCGAGTGAGGGTACCGCGCGTCCACCTCGGCACAAGGTTACCCTCCCTTTGGCAATGGTAGGCGCCAACGAAGATCAATGACAATGATTGACCAATCACGAACAAATTAGAAGACAGAGATTCTTAGACCCCACCCACACCGAGATTAGCTGCAAGGAGTGAAGAGACGACAAGACCAGTCAACCAACTAGCCTCAAATAAACAAGTATTCCTCCGAGCAACCGTAGAGTCGTAGTCCACCAGAGCAGCAGCGGTCGTAGTATCCGCGTATTTCTTTTTATTTCTTCGGTTCTGTTAACGTCAGAGTCGATAGTGCAAACCGACACGGACAAGAGTGTCCCTTGCACTGCATTCCAGACAGAGTTGGGCACTATTTAGATAACAAATTATTTAAATAAGGATTCGAATCAAAGATATTTTATCTTTATTCGTTATTCGAAAGTTCGAATAAAAAAAGTATCTCTGTCGAATAAATAATTTTATTAGACGAGAATTTATCGGACGAATAGAGAGAATTTTTTTTATTCGAAGCGGATTTATTCGAACTTGGAATAAATTTTCATCTTTTATCTGTATCTTTTATTCAAAGGCTTCGGATAAATCTTCGAATAACTTTTGCCAGCTCGAATAAGCGGCGACGAGGTCCGACGAACGCCGATCTTCAAAGACCCAGCGACTGACAAACGGTATACAATGTAAGCAGATGGAGAATCGCGCACGAATGAAAGTTCAAACTTTTAGATTTTTCAATATACCTCCATAAAATTGCGGCGAGTGAATTGAGGGGCTTTTCCTGATGAAAATGAGTCCAAACTCGAGTGTAATCGAACAATTTTATTGATACGTAATGTTACGATAAAAATTAAAATCTTGTTGAAGATAATCCAAATGATGTCGTGTTTGGACTCATTTTCATCTGGATAAGCTCTACAACTTATTCGTATTAAAAATACTATTCGCATTAACACTATTCCTACCGAAACTTCGCGTATACCTATTTCTACCGCGACCGGTCAAATGACCGGTCTGTAGCACAACTTATATTTTTTAATATAGAATGAAGATAATAGCCAATTTGACAGTATAAAAATATAGTTTCTTTTATTTAGGAGTATATAATGTATATTTTATTCGTTTTCACCGCATAATATTTCGTTTACTATACCCTGTTGGGCCTGATGTTCCCCTAAACATATTATGAATAGGTGCTCTTCCAGGATTAGACCCTTCTTTTACTTCTTGCCAAACAGTTCCGTCTATAGCAGTTTCGATTACCTCTTCCTCATTCTCGCTATCGGAAGTAACTAAAAATCTCCTTCTCTTTCGTCCTCTACGTACGTTCGAAACATTCCCTTCGTCCTCATCGGTGTTCGAGTCGTTCTCAAATAGATCATAATTTTCCGTATTGTCATTTGCAATATCAAAAATTTCGAACGTCTTTACATTTTGGGAATGAATATTCAAGGGATAAAATAAAAACTAAAATATAAAAATGTAAATCAAGATGGATAAAAAAATGAACAAAAGATAAAATGTGAAACTTGCTACGAAGTATTGTTGGTTTGTTCACTTTTTTGAAAGTGACACTTATAACGCGTAATACAATAGAAAATAAAAGTAGAATAATAATAGAATAAAAATACAAAATAGTAAAAGACTGCCGAATATGCTCCTTGTAACTTTCACGTTTTGATGCTCTCTGTCCAGCTCACGAGACTTTACTGATTTGAATTCGTGAGAAGACGTCTAGGCATCTCCTTCGGCTATGATTTTATTTATTTTACAGTCATAGTAGATAAGACGGTGTAAGAAAATCCGAGGTTCTGGACCGCTTCGGATACCAATCAAGCAAATAAAGACCGCGAGGCCGATAGGCGAGCGAGGACTGTAAGCACTTTTCGGCTAAAATCATGCCACAACTGCATTACCTTCCGTTTGTAACGACTTTATAGTTTCGGAATTGAGTCTTTGAAAGAATACTATTACAAAAAGATATAAATCGATCTACCGGTCAAATGACCGGTCGTGGTAGGTAAGACAGACTACAAATTTTTCTCAGAAAATAAACAATAAAAAAAGAAGTAAATATTGAAAAATGTATTATACGCATATTGTAGGAAAAGTCGTGAAGTTTAAAGGCGATTCAACTACGTTGTATATAGGAAATTCTAATCGAAATTTTAAAAACGGTCATTTGACCGGTCGCGGTAGGAGTTTGGACTCATTTTCTTCAGGAAAAGCCCCTAACAATTCACTCGTCACAATTTTATGAAGGTATATTGAAAAATCTAAAATTTGAACTTTCATTCGATGCGGGTTTCGATGGCGGACGAAAAGATTCTCAGCCGGAGACGTTTTACGGCCTGCACCAACCGAAACTGTTGAGAGTCAGAGTTATATATTGAAATGTAACGCAAATAAAATATTTTATACTGCAGTTTTAAGTTTCTACACTGTTTTCCTCAATATAAAAATGTTCAATATTACATAATACACCTACAAAACGATCAGGAGGCATCGAAACAATTGATTTTTTTTTTAACGACGATGCAATTTATAAAAAAATAAGAAAAATTGTTTCAGTATTATCTAACTACTGAATTTTTATAAAACTGGTATCTCGGAAACTTCAATTCGAAATGTGCACTTTCTTCAAATGATTGGACAATTCAATTATCCAATTTTCTTAAACATGTTTGTATAATCTGGAAAATCTTTAAAAATTACACATTAATAATCACGATGAGACACAAATAACATAATAACATAAACGTGGTCAACTGAAAACTTCGATATAAAATCGGCAATTTTATGCTTTCGGATTTATTTAAAAATCTATTTTGCAGCCAAAAATTCTGAAAAAGTCTCAGTCGTGTATGATATTAGGTAGAATATTCAAGAATTCTTTCGTAATTTTTTGTTGAGAATGGTACGACTAAAAATTAATTTGGTTTGGAGACACTTTTGACCATCTTATCTGTCTTTGTCTTAAAAATCAACAAAAAAAATTATTTAAAAAATATATAACATATTTCAGTATACGCCATTAAACCCGATCTTTAAAAAAGATTTCTAGTCCAAATTTCGCATTGATATCTTTTTTAGTTTAAATGTTGTAGCAAAATGTGCGCCTCGCCGAACCACGAATCGATTGTGCTAATCGATTGCGGCTCAGGCGCTCGAAACTTTGGTAACGTGAATTCGGTGGAACGCGTCGAACAGTCGAGCAGGCAGCTCACACGGACAGAATAGAGATACGCTTGTCTGTAGCGCGTGCATAGTAGAAGCAACGTAAAGGCTCGTACAGACCTGAAGATTTCGACGAACATTGCGCCGAACGGCGCGCCGAACAGCGAACGAAACGCAAAATCGACATTCATTTCGGCGAACCGAACGGCGCGATCTTGCGTTTCGTTCGCTGTTCGGCGCAATGTTCGTCGAAATGTTCAGGTCTGTACGAGCCTTAAGGAGACGACGGTACGAGAGCCAACCCTTCACGTGGGACGGCGAACAGTGGTGCCAAGGCGGCAAAAAATCCTTTTTATAAATTTTCGATTTTTATAAAAAAAAATTATTTTTGTATAGCCTAATAGTACGTGCATGATGTGCCAGTCAGATTTTTGAAAAAATTTTTTTTACGGAGATATACGCATGGTAAATAACCATTTCCTCGCTCCTGAGAATTCATCAGTTTTCAGTGCGATAGTTATGTAATTACTCCGCCTATAATTGAATACTTAGGGGTCTACAAATCATATGGGTTATTGCAAATGGCTTCAACTATTAACTGGTAAAAAAAATTTTCCAAAAAACGTTGTTTAACACTAAGTAATATGGACTAACCTGAATTCCCTTTGCGTTACGCTCATTTTTTATTTATGGAGGAATACAAAAAATCCTTTGAATAGCTTCGATTTGGAACTAATCGTTTTGGCAAGTTATAATATTGATCTAGCTTTGTGCAAAAAATCATGAGATACTTCGAGATGCTTTCGTCGCAATTTAAGTTCAAATATCAACTTTCGGAATTTCCAAGAATGAATCGCGTGTATGTCACGATTATTTGATGTTTCAGGTGGAATTTTTAAGGGATACATATCAGATAATAAAAAAAAATGACATTCATACATATAAAAAAATATTTAATAACAATTTTTTATGTTAAATAAACAAAGTTTTCGTTCACTGGACCACTGTCGCAAAAATGCAACAGGTATTTTTTGGTAGTGCTCCAATGAACGCTATAAAAATAATTTATGTAAGATAAAAAAAATTGTTATTAAATATTTTTGTATACATGAAAAATTAATAAATCATATGCACTTCACATTTTTCTTTATTAATTAGAAATATTCCTAAAAAATTTCACCTGGAAAATCAAATAATCGTAGCTTCCGCACGATTCACTCTTGGAAATTCTGAAAGTTGATATTTAAACTTAAATTGTGACGAAAGGGTCTCATGAATTTTTGCACAAAGTTAGATCAATATTACACCTTGCCAAAACGATTAGTTCCAGACCAAAATCTATTAAAGGATTTGTTTTATGCTTCCATAAATAAAAAATGGGCAGAAAACAGAGATTTTCGATTAGCCCATATTACTTAATATTAACAACTTTGTGCAAAAAGTTTTTGCCAAATAAGCGTTGTAACTGTGGTAATCTTTCCACAGATTTTCAAACAAATTCGTTGGATAGTTTCATTTTACAGATTTTTTGCCGCTTTTTGGCCATTTGGCACCACTGTGCGGCGTCACGCTGTTATGCCGCAGGAAGGGGTAGATGAAGAGTATCCTCGAATAAACTCCAAACTCTTCTAGCACAACTTAGGTTTATTTGGGAATAGGTCGCCAAGCAAGAATACAAAGCGATTTTGTACACGACGAATAACTTTGTAACAAACGAGTCGACTGACGGGTTACGTGTAACTTCTTCTCTGTGTGTGTGTCTGTCCGCGCCCTTTCGCAGGGCCTTATATAAGGGTACAACTATGGAAGTTTGGTGGGGATGGATGACACTAGCACTTAGAGATAGGGAATGACGTGGAGGTCGGAATTTTCGCAGGGTTGGACTTTAATCTGAAATCTCAGTACCAGTGAGTAATTTGCCTTAGTCTAGTAGATGAGAAAGCCCGTGAGTTCTGACTCATCTATTTGTCTGACTTATCTATAGAGAATAGATAAGTCTGGTAGTCTCGCATAACAACGCGATTCTGGCATCACGACTGAACAAGTGTGATCGAGCTCGATGAATGCGGTAGTGTTTGTACGTGTCGTACTGTTATGCCGCAGGAAGGGGTAGATGAAGAGTATCCTCGAATAAACTCCAAACTCTTCCAGCACAACTTAGGTTTATTTGGGAATAGGTCGCCAAGCAAGAATACAAGCGATTTTGTACACGACGAATAACTTTGTAACAAACGAGTCGACTGACGGGCTACTTGTAACTTCTTCTCTGTCTGTCTCTCTCTCTCTCTCTCTCCGCGCCCTTTCGCAGGGCCTTATATAAGAGTACAACTATGGAAGTTTGGTGGGGATGGATGACACTAGCCCTTAGAGATAGGGAATGACGTGGAGGTCGGAGTTTTCGCAGGGTTGGACTTTAACATGAAATCTCTGTACCGGTGAGTAATTTTGCCTTAGTCTAGTAGATGAGAAAGCCCGTGAGTTCTGACTCATCTATTTGTCTGACTTATCTATAGAGAATAGATAAGTCCGGTAGTCTCGCATAACATCCCCTTCCTTATTTTAAAAGAATATACCTTGGTAAGGTATGTTCTTTTTACAAGATTGGTTTGAGTACGGTTTTACGCTTTGACGGTTTTACATAAATTGGTACGGGTTCGTCGCTAACTTCCTCGACAGTGAATGCTTGGTCATTTTGAGGTTTTGATGTGAACCTGACAGAATACTGAGGTGACGGTGTCGTTACATTTTCGTTATAAACGTGGGTACCTCCTGTATTGAAACAGTTTACATACTGATTGCAAGGTTTGAAGCATAAACTTATGAGTTTCCAGACTTTTAATTTGCATAATACATATAATAGAGCTAGTAGGATTAAACTAACGGTGATAATTTTAAGTGTGGTCCAGATGGTTTCGGTTATACCTAAAGATATGTGATGAATTAAAATATCTTCTTCTTCTTTACACGTTTAGAGTAAAGTTGTATCCAGATGGGATTTAGAATTTTGATGATGGATATTTGATATTTCCTACTTTCTGGGAATATATGAATTGCTTGCGCTATACATTGGTCTTGAAATGATGAAGTGAGAACTGGAGTCGTTCTTTCACAAATTCGGATTTTCTCGAAGATTTTACATTTGTGAATATCCATAGACTCGACAGGGCTGTAGTATTTAGTTGTGCTGTCTAGTAGTATATATCGAACAGTTATGCTAACTACATACATTAGTTTGTCCCGAATAAGGGGGATTGGTACTAGTTGATAAAGGTTATATTGTTCTGGTTCAAGAATTGGAATTTTCATTTCAAAGCAAAGTTGTGTATCATGTAAGACAAAAGTATTAACTTCGATGACTCGTTGATATAGGAAGGCTGATTCTTTCGTGGCAGGAAATAGCGTCCTTTCAGCTCCAAATTTGGATTCAATGCTTTTTAGAATTGTTACTAAGTCTACTGAATTTAGCAATGTGGGGTCCAATTTTCCTTGGATTCCATTGTTGATTAAACTTCTGAGTTTGTGTGTTAATTCCCCGTATTCAGTTACAAGTTCAGATAATAAAGTTGCTGTACTGAGTTGAATTTGTCGCTGTTCTATCTTATCTGTAACCTGATAGATTGCTTCAGTGGTTACATTTATGAATGATTGAATTCTATCACGATAATTGGAAAAGTCTTTAACAATGCCTTTTACAATGGTTGTTTCTTTATCTAGGTGTACGGCTAAACTTTTACTATCTGTATAAAGTTTATCAAGTTCCGAATCGTAATATTCGGCGTCCTTTTGACTAAGGGTTCCGAATAATACATTGGCTAAATCTCCAATGGGATTCAACCAACCACGTTTTACATGTTTACTTCTATTAGGTAAAGTTATGCCTATACTGTATAACATACGCCATTTTTCGTTAATATCGCGGTTAAAACGTTCGTGTAGGAGACGATAAGTTTGATTAATTACCGGATTTCTACTAAGTGCATCAGCGTTAGAATTCAAACATCCCTTTTTGTATTGAATCTCGTAATCATACTCTTCTAAAATGATCCTCCATCGCGTCTGCATGGCAGTTGGGTTTTTCATGTTATTTAGCCATTTCAGTGGCTGATGATCAGTAATTATAACGAACTTTCGACCATATGAGTAGGGGCGGAAGTGCTTTACACTCCAAACCATGGCAAGCATTTCGCGATCCGTGGTTGAATATTTTTGCTCAGCTTCGTTTAGGGTCCGACTTGCAAAGCTGATTGGTTTTTCTTTTCCGCTCTCATCTTTTTGTGCCAGTACCGCTCCTAAAGCTTCACCGGATGCATCAGTAGATAAAATGAATTGTCTTTTAAAATCTGGGTACATGAGTACACGATCTCCGCAAAGTTCTGTCTTCAGATGTTGAAAAGATTCCTCTTGTTGTTGCTTCCACTCGAAGTTCCTGTCCTTTCTCAGAAGCGTATTCATTGGTTTAGCTAACTGCGAGAAATTTGGGATAAATCTCCGGTAATATCCTGCCAATCCTTGGAACTGCTTGACATATATAGGGGCTTCATCTGTGACAGGTATGCTATGCTCGGTCAGTTTTGTCATAGGCAGTGCGTCGCCTGGCAAAGCAAGGATGTCCTCAAACTCTCGCGATACCTTCCTGACTAATTCAATAGCTTTCGGATCTGTCAAATGGGCTACCCGTGTATTTTCGTCTAATAATTTTAAACGTTTTTCTCGACCCTCAATCGAGTCCTTACTAAAATGTAGGATCCTATGCAAAGTACCTGTTAGTTCTATCGTCCTATGCTTGGTATCTATCTTGGCTTCCTCCCCCTCAAGGAACGGCATGCCGAGTAACCCGTCTTCTTCTATAGGAAAACTATCTGGTACTATTGCTAAAATATGTTCACGATTTCCTACTGTAAGTTTAGCTTCTCTGGTTGAGACGACTTCTCTATCATCAATTCCATAAAAACGATTGATTCGCGCTCGTGTAGGTAAAACAACTGCTGCTGCTGCTTTTATTAAATTTATTCTCGCTCCTGTGTCTAGGAGGAATACTCGACTTGACCTGCTTTGTCCCATTCGGAGAGCAATTGTAATGTTTCCTCGATTTGTAATTCCTCGGTCAGATCCCGTGGGTTTGTTGACTGTATAAACCTGTCTTGATTCTTTCGTTCTCCTGAGCAAAACGCGTTGTTCGTCCGTTGACCGAAAGGAGCTGTCACTTTCATCATCTCTGATTCTAACGTTTACAGGTTCTAGTGGTACTGAAGTTTCCCCATGTCGTAGTTCGTCGATTTCTTTCCGTTGCTCTTCGCAGAGAGTCATTAATTTAAGACATTTTCTCAGTAGTTCAGCCATTTGTTGTTCAAGGCTGCTTCTAACAGGGCTCGCGGGTCGACTCATTTTCTCGAGAGTTTTATGAATAAAACTATGTAACGACTCGCTGCTATCACTTTCGGTGTGAATTTCTGATTTCGGGTTCCAATATGTGTGAAAAGGCATTCACTTACCCGAATAGAATTTTCATAATCGTCTTATATCCTTCCAGATTTCGTCTTGTCGCCTTGTTGACCTCGGTCTTCTTGCTGAATTGCGGCCTATCCCACCGCTGCCACCAAAAATTAGTCCTCTGTTATGCCGCAGGAAGGGGTAGATGAAGAGTGTTCGAAATCACTGCAGGCGTTACCGAGAATCTCGGTAACGCAAACATCATTTCTTGTGCCATAGTTTTTGCGACCTAATCCGCAGGCGAGCGGCCTCGGTGCGACCGTGTCTCGGCGTTGACAATAGCCAGCTGATCGAGCACGGCGCCGAGACCGGGTGAACGCACTCAGACGTAAACTTTGTGTTTACTTCTAAACGTTTACTTGTCGCGTGAGCCACCGTTCCCATAATCCAAAATATCAAATCCGTCACCCACCGTCCTTGTTTCCTGTGCAGTAGCGGCCGTTAGGGCATTGCCCTCGTGCGCTAGCTAACGTTCGACACTGCCAAATCCTTTGTCATTTTCAAAAACCCCACTCCTTATTCCTTCCGACGCCGGTGGCCACGCATAGTATAAATAACCCGCGATAACCGCGAAACGAGGTCTTTAGACACGCTCGATCGCTCGATCACAGTCTCGCTTTACTTTCGTTTATTCGTGCGCTCCACGACACTTCACTCTCCCAAATCGTGCGCTTCACGATTTGCGCGTTACATCTCCGACTACTATCTATTCTCCGCTTTCGTGTACCTCTGCACTTCACCGCTATCTTGTATTCTTTCCGCTTTATTCTTAATACATTATTTATTATTTCATACAGTCCACTATTATTCTCTACCTGTCTCTATCGCAACCTATACCTCTTTCCTTTCGCTATAGTTCCAAACAAAGAGTATCCTCGAATAAACTCCAAACTCTTCCAGCACAACTTAGGTTTATTTGGGAATAGGTCGCCAAGCAAGAATACAAGCGATTTTGTACACGACGAATAACTTTGTAACAAACGAGTCGACTGACGGGCTACTTGTAACTTCTTCTCTGTCTGTCTCTCTCTCTCTCTCTCTCCGCGCCCTTTCGCAGGGCCTTATATAAGAGTACAACTATGGAAGTTTGGTGGGGATGGATGACACTAGCCCTTAGAGATAGGGAATGACGTGGAGGTCGGAGTTTTCGCAGGGTTGGACTTCAACATGAAATCTCTGTACCGGTGAGTAATTTTGCCTTAGTCTAGTAGATGAGAAAGCCCGTGAGTTCTGACTCATCTATTTGTCTGACTTATCTATAGAGAATAGATAAGTCCGGTAGTCTCGCATAACAGTACGTTGCGTTCGTCGTTTATTTTCTCATTAGAAACGTGCAAAAAAATAATACAACTACGTTCTGAGTGAATAGTGAAATAGATTGACATCTCGCAAAAAACGATCAACTACATAATTATTGATTAATTAATTCTTAACTCTTTCGAATTTCACAATTAATATTAATTGATATTTTACATGATTCTTTAAAGCTAAAATTTATGTTGTTTAAATGAAATATACATGGAAATATATAGTAAATTTCAATTTAATTTCTTTTTCAAGTTCAGTTACAAAAGATATTCAAAATGAATGCGTATTAATAGTGTTAAAAAATTGTAGAAATGCGAATAATTATACGTATGGAGAAATGTTATTTACGTTCAAGATTTATGAAAATTGTATTTCTATAATTTGGAAACATGGTATCTATATTTATTAATATTGTATTGATAAAGATAATTGTAGATATATAACATAATGACATCAAATTAAAAAATATAATTTGAACATATAGTCATAACTCTGATCATAACATCAGATATGTACATAACTCGTCAATCATTTGTATTTGACCACATTTGATAATTTTTTATGATCTAGTTCCAACATTTATCGTTCGTCAGCGTAGAGGGCGTAAGAAAACCAGTTGTTTACATGTGAGACACGAAACCGCATATGGTGATTGGTCTACTCTTATACCATAAAATTGCCGATTTTATATCGAAGTTTTCAGTTGACCACGTTTATGTTATTATGTTATTTGTGTCTCATCGTGATTATTAATGTGTAATTTTTAAAGATTTTCCAGATTATACAAACATGTTTAAGAAAATTGGATAATTGAATTGTCCAATCATTTGAAGAAAGTGCACATTTCGAATTGAAGTTTCCGAGATACCAGTTTTATAAAAATTCAGTAGTTAGATAATACTGAAACAATTTTTCTTATTTTTTTATAAATTGCATCGTCGTTAAAAAAAAAATCAATTGTTTCGATGCCTCCTGATCGTTTTGTAGGTGTATTATGTAATATTGAACATTTTTATATTGAGGAAAACAGTGTAGAAACTTAAAACTGCAGTATAAAATATTTTATTTGCGTTACATTTCAATATATAACTCTGACTCTCAACAGTTTCGGTTGGTGCAGGCCGTAAAACGTCTCCGGCTGAGAATCTTTTCGTCCGCCATCGAAACCCGCATCGAATGAAAGTTCAAATTTTAGATTTTTCAATATACCTTCATAAAATTGTGACGAGTGAATTGTTAGGGGCTTTTCCTGAAGAAAATGAGTCCAAACTCCTACCGCGACCGGTCAAATGACCGTTTTTAAAATTTCGATTAGAATTTCCTATATACAACGTAGTTGAATCGCCTTTAAACTTCACGACTTTTCCTACAATATGCGTATAATACATTTTTCAATATTTACTTCTTTTTTTATTGTTTATTTTCTGAGAAAAATTTGTAGTCTGTCTTACCTACCACGACCGGTCATTTGACCGGTAGATCGATTTATATCTTTTTGTAATAGTATTCTTTCAAAGACTCAATTCCGAAACTATAAAGTCGTTACAAACGGAAGGTAATGCAGTTGTGGCATGATTTTAGCCGAAAAGTGCTTACAGTCCTCGCTCGCCTATCGGCCTCGCGGTCTTTATTTGCTTGATTGGTATCCGAAGCGGTCCAGAACCTCGGATTTTCTTACACCGTCTTATCTACTATGACTGTAAAATAAATAAAATCATAGCCGAAGGAGATGCCTAGACGTCTTCTCACGAATTCAAATCAGTAAAGTCTCGTGAGCTGGACAGAGAGCATCAAAACGTGAAAGTTACAAGGAGCATATTCGGCAGTCTTTTACTATTTTGTATTTTTATTCTATTATTATTCTACTTTTATTTTCTATTGTATTACGCGTTATAAGTGTCACTTTCAAAAAAGTGAACAAACCAACAATACTTCGTAGCAAGTTTCACATTTTATCTTTTGTTCATTTTTTTATCCATCTTGATTTACATTTTTATATTTTAGTTTTTATTTTATCCCTTGAATATTCATTCCCAAAATGTAAAGACGTTCGAAATTTTTGATATTGCAAATGACAATACGGAAAATTATGATCTATTTGAGAACGACTCGAACACCGATGAGGACGAAGGGAATGTTTCGAACGTACGTAGAGGACGAAAGAGAAGGAGATTTTTAGTTACTTCCGATAGCGAGAATGAGGAAGAGGTAATCGAAACTGCTATAGACGGAACTGTTTGGCAAGAAGTAAAAGAAGGGTCTAATCCTGGAAGAGCACCTATTCATAATATGTTTAGGGGAACATCAGGCCCAACAGGGTATAGTAAACGAAATATTATGCGGTGAAAACGAATAAAATATACATTATATACTCCTAAATAAAAGAAACTATATTTTTATACTGTCAAATTGGCTATTATCTTCATTCTATATTAAAAAATATAAGTTGTGCTACAGACCGGTCATTTGACCGGTCGCGGTAGAAATAGGTATACGCGAAGTTTCGGTAGGAATAGTGTTAATGCGAATAGTATTTTTAATACGAATAAGTTGTAGAGCTTATCCAGATGAAAATGAGTCCAAACACGACATCATTTGGATTATCTTCAACAAGATTTTAATTTTTATCGTAACATTACGTATCAATAAAATTGTTCGATTACACTCGAGTTTGGACTCATTTTCATCAGGAAAAGCCCCTCAATTCACTCGCCGCAATTTTATGGAGGTATATTGAAAAATCTAAAAGTTTGAACTTTCATTCGTGCGCGATTCTCCATCTGCTTACATTGTATACCGTTTGTCAGTCGCTGGGTCTTTGAAGATCGGCGTTCGTCGGACCTCGTCGCCGCTTATTCGAGCTGGCAAAAGTTATTCGAAGATTTATCCGAAGCCTTTGAATAAAAGATACAGATAAAAGATGAAAATTTATTCCAAGTTCGAATAAATCCGCTTCGAATAAAAAAAATTCTCTCTATTCGTCCGATAAATTCTCGTCTAATAAAATTATTTATTCGACAGAGATACTTTTTTTATTCGAACTTTCGAATAACGAATAAAGATAAAATATCTTTGATTCGAATCCTTATTTAAATAATTTGTTATCTAAATAGTGCCCAACTCTGTCTGGAATGCAGTGCAAGGGACACTCTTGTCCGTGTCGGTTTGCACTATCGACTCTGACGTTAACAGAACCGAAGAAATAAAAAGAAATACGCGGATACTACGACCGCTGCTGCTCTGGTGGACTACGACTCTACGGTTGCTCGGAGGAATACTTGTTTATTTGAGGCTAGTTGGTTGACTGGTCTTGTCGTCTCTTCACTCCTTGCAGCTAATCTCGGTGTGGGTGGGGTCTAAGAATCTCTGTCTTCTAATTTGTTCGTGATTGGTCAATCATTGTCATTGATCTTCGTTGGCGCCTACCATTGCCAAAGGGAGGGTAACCTTGTGCCGAGGTGGACGCGCGGTACCCTCACTCGATGGGTCCGGAAAGGCGTTATAAACCTGCGCCCGGTAAAGTGTTGTAAATTTTGTCCCGGGCCGCTACCATAAATGCTAGTGCATTACAAACATGATAAACTGGAGGTAGGCCGAAGTCTGCCACCCAGATGTTTGGTTATATTGAAATATTTGTTTTGTCTTGTGACGGAACAATACCAAAGTAAAATTTAAACTGAAAAAATTAAAAAGAATCGGGTTTAATGGTATATACTGAAATATATTTTGTATTTTTAAATCATTCTTTTTGTTTTTTAA
>NW_027489907.1:0-20706 GCF_050948215.1 Halictus rubicundus | reverse complement strand
AATGCTCGAATAACTTTTGCCGAGTGCCGAGCTTCAAAGACCCAGCGACGACAGACGACATACAATGTAAACGGATGGAGAATCGCGCACGAATGAAAGTTTAAACTTTTAGATTGTGCAATATATCCTCATGAAATTGTGACGAGCGAATGGAGGGGATTTTCCTGATGAAAATGAGATCAAATTCGGGTGTAATCGACCAAGTTTCACTGATACGTAATGTTACGATAAAAATTACAATCTCATTAAAGACAGTCCAAATGATGTCGTGTTTAGACTCATTTTGATCGGGATGAGCTCTACAACTCATTCGTATTAACAATATTGTTCTGATTAAAAACATAAAAGCATAAATTGCCAATAATGTTGGATTCTCCATCTGCTTACATTGTAGGCTGTTGGTCGGTCTTTATAAAAAAATCTTTATTCGTCGAATAAATTCATTACGTGCGGAATAGAGATAACATAATTATTTTTATTTGACGCGTAACAAATCATTTTTTATCTTTTATTCGCTGTTTGAAATGTCTATTTCAATAAAAATTTGCCCATCTTTGCTTCTACAATTATATTATTTTATATTATATTAATTCATCCACGTGATTCTCTCTCAAACTCTATACTATTCGGAATAGTACGTTAAATAAACGCTACTCTGGTTTTCAACATATTTCTGTTCCCACAGATCGATTCTTGGAACAATTATCTATAAAAAAAAAAAGTGTAAGGAAATAATGCTTGTTCATGAAATATTTTTAAATTACAAATTAAGGTATCTCATATGGAAGTAGAAATTGATTTTCCTAAAATTATGCTTTAATAATTTCTTACGTAAAATATTTTGACGAATTTTTCGTCCTTGATATTAGTTTTACTTTTAATATTTTAGATCTTAAAAAGCAACACTAAAAAAAAATATCTTTTTAATTTGAATACGTTTGTCGGAGAATGTAACATTTGATAATCGATATGGGTCCGTGATGATTCACCTTCTCAGCGACGAGAAGTTCCTTAGTGGTCTTCTGCACCGACGAGATACCGTCGTTGGCCTTCTGTTTCTTACTCCAGCCAAAATCTATCCTAGAGAGCGGTAGACAACACCGTATTTTTCGAGCGACACATTCTCCCGTAAGGCTGTCAGTCTTTATATATATCTGGTCGGTGGATCAGTGCACCCACGATATATATATATATGTATAAAGACTGCCAGCCCCCGTGTTAAACTGCGAGTCTCAAAGTGGGTGCCAGGTGGGTGCTGGGAGCGGTCGGTAACGGCCCTAATGTCGAGATACTCTCGTCGGTTGTGGAACTAAAAGAACATTTGCTCGTGAATTATGGAAAAAACGTCAGTGACAGAGGCAATAAATAAACGTATAATGCGTAGAATGAAAATAATTATCTTTTATTGTATAATTTCATTACACTCTTATTGCCTTCTTATTTTCCATATTGTTCACCATTGTAATCATTATTTTATAATCGATAATTTATAGGTGTAATTAATTAATTTGGAACTTCTTGCGATATTTATAAAATAATGATTATTCAACAAAATATATTCTGTAATGGTTATAGAATAAAAAAAAAAGAATAAATACAATATTCAAGTAATGTGGCGGACCCCTTGGAGAAGGGTTGATCGGACCCAGGTAGGAGCGTCGTCTGCGGGCTGGGACCTTGGACGCACTTGGTCGCCAGGCCCAAGCTCTTCCCGAGCGCACACTTAGTCGCCGGAAGTCTATTCCTACCTGGGGTGCACATTTGGCGACCAGGTTCGGGGTTTTTCCTTGGCGTGCACATTTGGCCGCCAACCCTTGACTTTCGCCAGGACACGGATGTTCGGTGCAAGGACACGAACTTTCTCCAAGGGGCACGTACAGGAAGCGACATCCCCACTCCAGAAGTTTTCTTGTTCGAAGGAAATTCCTGGAGGATATAAGCGCGGATTCTGACGGATGACAGGGTCAGTCAGTCAGTCAGTCAGTCAGTTCAAGTCAGTCAGTCGTTGTGAGAAGTCGTCATTCGCCGTCAGTTGTTCGTATAGTCGTTTATCCGTAGTTCTTGTTTCATTGTTATTTCATTTTCTTTGTTCCTTGTTACGTCGTTGAGTTTTTGTTGCTTATTTAATAAATGGTTATTGTTATATTGGGTGAATCCTTTACTGAACACCCAAACCACAACACATACCAAAAGGTAATAAAAATTTTTTTATCTTTTATTCGTTACTCGAAATTTTTATTTAGATAAATATTTTGCCCAACTCTGGTTGAGCTTAGCTCGGCTCGATTGTGCGAGTCGAGTCGAGTACTCGCACGATGCGAGCTATCCGCACCGATGCGAGCTGCTCGAAATAAAATCAGGCGTAAAATGACATGATGCGAGTTACAGCGGGAAGATCAGCACATCGATATTATCAAGCATTTTAGTATATTGACAATGCTAAATGTTTGCGATGTTTTATTATATATTTTGATGGTGAAATGTTGATTCAGAATTTCTATAACCCTTATTGAAAATAATTATGCAATAACAACTATTTCCTAGATTTATGTAAATAACTAGCTGTGATCTGTAAAGAACGGTATTTTATATATTCCTTTATATTATACTCCGGGGTTCAGTGTACAGTCGTAAAAATGTGTTGTTGCAAAATTGTTTATAATGTTGAAAATTAACGTTAAGCTTCGTTAAATAGTTTTTGAAAGGAATGGGTATATAAACAATATTGTATAATATTGATGTGTATTTATACGAGGTCGCCGCCGCGTCTACAATGTATGCTGGCGGTTCGTCGGCGTGCTCTTTGCACAGGCCGCCACACTGCTACTCGCACCAAAGGTCAAAAGACTGAATTCTGGTAAGCTGAGAAAAACTGTTTGACAGAATCTGAGCTAACTAACCTGAGAATAGAGATTGTCTTAGACTTTTATATTTTTCGATAATGAATAACTAAGCTAGTGGCTCGATGGGGAGGGAGGAAGAGCAAAACGCATACGCGTGCCGGTAGATTAAATACTCAGAGCGGGTGACCTAAGTGGGCGAGTGCAGGCGAGAGCCGGTCATAAACCTTAGCTCGCTGATGAGAGCCCTACTGTCCCATTGTACGGAAGTACACTTTTTAGAAGAAATGGCCGAGATAACGAACCAAAAAGGCAGTAAACCATTTTCACACTGCACAATTATAAACATGGAGATAGCGCAGGTTGCTTAGCGAGAAACGTGCGGCCGCTTCTCGTTATACATTATGCAGTCAGTCTCATAATTGATGGCAGACACTTTAAATCAGAATAACTTTTTTTATAAATCGACCAAACGACTTCAGCTGTTCTGCCAAGCTAGATAGATTAATTTACTAGATGACATGTAATGAAAACGCAGGAAAAATTGCGTTATATAATTGCGTTAATTGTCGAGCTAGGAAGTAGATTTAACTTTGCTGCCACTACGAATTATTTGGTAGTTAGCATGATTTTGCACCATCGTATAAAAGATCGACTGTTATCCATGGAGAAGAGCCAACAATTGCAAATTGAAAAAAGATTTAGATTAAAATATTAACTAAACAGAAAGTATGACGAGTGTTGAACGTAGACATCAGATCCTTTTAAAAGGGCCTAGCCGATTTATGGTCAAAACTGCCCTTAGAGGAAAAACCCCTCTGAGTAAAATTTCAACCCCCTATCTTGCCCATGAGGTTAGTTACAGGGTAAATTAGATTTCGCGCTTCTCCGCGTATTTCCCGCACTCTGATGCTTTCTAAAATTCTGAAAAAAATGTGACATATTTTGGATTCTAAGGCTGATTTTTGATAATTTTTTCAGATTTTTTTGTTACAAACTGTGGTCGTAAAAAAAAATGAAAAACCTCCAAAAAATCGGAAAAATGCAGATTTCTCAAAAATTTGAAAACATGCTATTCTACTGTTTAGTTCCTTGTTAAAGTACTATAACAGGCAGTGTCGTCAATTTTTTTTAGATTTTTTGTTGTGGGACATCATCGTCAAAAAACAATAAAAACCGAATTTTTTCGACGTTTTTGCTATTAGGAGGAAAGTTACACTTGTTGGTTTTATCGCAGCTATATATTAAGTAATTTTTAGCATTATTAAATTGAAACAAGTAATTCTTTGACCTAAGAAATGTGATTTAAGAGAAAGAATAAATTGTATTTTGTGTGATATATACCAGAATGTTCGTAAAGTTTTGTAACATCGCCGGACGTGTGTCGAACTAAGGAGCGGATACGCTGGGGTTCTTATCCCGTCGGTGGTAAATGTTTTTTCCCATACATCATCTTTATTTTTTCAATTTCTTATATTATTTATTCATGTGATTTTAACAATATTTTTTTAATGTTTTAAAAATATTGAAGTAACATTGATTAGGCAATGAATATTTATATTATCGTGTTCGTCTACGATTTCCGCCAGATATGAAATTGCTTGTGAAAATTGGCAAGATTCCGTGAAAAGAATTTTGAACTCTACGTCTGTCATTTCCAGAAAATCAAGAAATCAATACTGTTTGAAATGGAATCTTTTTGCGGTTCCAATTGTTTTGACCATCTTAATCGGCTATGCCCTTTTAAATCTTATCACCTATACTTGCACAGTACCGAATGACAGGCTGTTGGAACTTCCAACTTCCAACTTGGTTTCACGTTAATTTTCAACATTATAAACAATTTTGCGACAACACATTTTTACGACTGTACACTGAACCCCGGAGTATAATATAAAGGAATATGTAAAATACCGTTCTTTACAGATCACATCTAGTTATTTACATAAATCTAGGAAATAGTTGTTATTGCATAATTATTTTCAATAAGGGTTATACAAATTCTGAATCAACATTTCACTATCAAAATATATAATAAAACATCGCAAACATTTAGCATTGTCAATATACTAAAATGCTTGATAATATCAATGTGCTGATCTTCCTGCTGTAACTCGCATCATGTCATTTTACGCCTGATTTTATTTCGAGCCGTTCGCTTCGTTGCGAGCAGCTCGCATCGTGCGAGTACTCGACTCGACTCGAAAAGCGAGTCCCGGCTCGACTGGACCCGAGCTCGGCTCGCATATGCGAGCTTGGCTGCAGGCCTAGTGCCAGGTGGGTGCTGGGATCGGTCGGTAACGGCCCCAATGTCGAGATACTCTCGTCGGTTGTGGAACTAAGAAAGTGGAACTATCACTGATCTCAAATACCAACATCGCTAAACATGCCGCGCTCGCTACCTAAATAGAACATTTGCTCGTGAATTACGGAAGAAACGTCAGTGACATAGGCAATAAATAAACGGATAATGCGTAGAATGAGAATAATTATTTTTTATTGTATAATTTCATTACACTATTATTGCCTTCTTATTTTCCGTATTATTCACCATTGTAATCATTATTTTATAATCGATAGTTTATAGGTGAAATTAATTAATTTGGAACTTATTGCGATATTTATAAAATAATGATTATTCAACAAAATATATTCTGTAATAGTTATAGAATAAAAAAAAAAAGAATAAATACAATATTCAAGTAATGACAAAATTCAATCGTTCTTATTGTGATCCGTTGTAACAAACACAGAAAATTATTTTTTTTACTTATTTAACCGATAATACCACTTCTAATGCTGGACTGCAATTATTCAAGTAAAGGTAGTAACGAAATAAAAGTGTTATGTAATGAAACTAACTTTCGACGGATCTTATCCATATAAAGCTATTTGGTGGCAGTATTATTGCTATTTGTACAGACACGCAGATACACAGATTCTTATATCTTGCAATGCACGTTGTTTTTTTCTCCGTCAACCGATTTCGATGAAATTTTCAGCTTCTGTATCCCTAACATAGAGGTAGAGATAAAAGTTTTGAAAAGTGTCTGTCATTTTAAGTTTTAATTATAATTGTATTGATTGCTATTTTTTATACCTTATAGAATTGTTTCTTTACATTTAATATTCTTTATATTTTATCAGCAACAAACTTTATGTATAATCATTAATTGTATTGTTAAATTTAACTTTCTGTGAGTAATTGTCAATACATATACATTAGTAACCACATCTATTTGTCCGCGGCGAAAACCGAGCTGTCGAACTCGAGACGGGAAGGACTCGCCGCGTCTCTTTCTTTTCATATGCTGTCCTTCTTTGCGTCCGAAACTTCCGTCGTTCATTACACAAGTAAATATCATCGGAATTTTGTCATATTTGGTACCGTTTTCCTTAGAAAAATGCCACGAGTATGTTGGTGAAAGTCCGATAGAAAAATAATTAATAATGAAAAAGTTTATTTTTTTATTTAAAGGCCTGAGCTCACGCCAGTCTTTCATCTTTTCCGAACGCTTCGACTCTCCGCGGCTCTTTCTTTCCCATACGCTGTCCTTTTTCGCGTCCGAAACATCAATCGTTCATTACACAAGCAATTATCGTCGGAATTATATCATATTTGGTTTCATTTTAATCAGAAAAATGTCACGAATATGTTGGTAAAAGTTAAAAAAAAAAAAAAATAACGAAAAATAAAGAAGTTTTGTGATTGGATTAGTAGTGGTCTTCTGGCCTCACACCGATATAGCCGACAATGTGTGGCCCACTCCTCGGGGAGGACGCTTCTCTAGTTTCGCTGTCCGCTTCTCCGTGCAACATTATATGTATCGTAGACGGATATTCTCTCCTTTTGAATGCCAGTCATTCTGGTGTGCCCAGAGTTGGGCATTATTAGATAAAAATTATTTAAATAACGATTCGAATAAAAGATACTTCATCTTTATTCGTTATTCGAAGGTTCGAATAAAAAAGGTATCCTTATTCGACGAGTATCGAATAAATAATTTTATTCGACGAGAATTTATCCGACGAATAAAGATACTTTTTTTTATTCGAAGCGGATTTATTCAAACTACGAGAAATTTTTTCATCTTTCATCTGTATCATTTATTCGAAGGCTTCAAATAAATGCTCGAATAACTTTTGCCGAGTGCCGAGCTTCAAAGACCCAGCGACGACAGACGACATACAATGTAAACGGATGGAGAATACGCGCACGTATGAAAGTTTAAACTTTCAGATTTTTTTGTTACAAACTGTGGTCGTAAAAAAAATGAAAAACCTCCAAAAAATCGGAAAAATACAGATTTCTCAAAAATTTGAAAACATGCTATTCTACTGTTTAGTTCCTTGTTAAAGTACTATAACAGGCAGTGTCGTCAATTTTTTTTAGATTTTTTGTTGTGGGACATCATCGTCAAAAAACAATAAAAACCGAATTTTTTCGACGTTTTTGCTATTAGGAGGAAAGTTACACTTGTTGGTTTTATCGCAGCTATATATTAAGTAATTTTTAGCATTATTAAATTGAAACAAGTAATTCTTTGACCTAAGAAATGTGATTTAAGAGAAAGAATAAATTGTATTTTGTGTGATATATACCAGAATGTTCGTAAAGTTTTGTAACATCGCCGGACGTGTGTCGAACTAAGGAGCGGATACGCTGGGGTTCTTATCCCGTCGGTGGTAAATGTTTTTTCCCATACATCATCTTTATTTTTTCAATTTCTTATATTATTTATTCATGTGATTTTAACAATATTTTTTTAATGTTTTAAAAATATTGAAGTAACATTGATTAGGCAATGAATATTTATATTATCGTGTTCGTCTACGATTTCCGCCAGATATGAAATTGCTTGTGAAAATTGGTAAGATTCCGTGAAAAGAATTTTGAAATCTACGTCTGTCATTTCCAGAAAATCAAGAAATCAATACTGTTTGAAATGGAATCTTTTTGCGGTTCCAATTGTTTTGACCATCTTAATCGGCTATGCCCTTTTAAATCTTATCACCTATACTTGCACAGTACCGAATGACAGGCTGTTGGAACTTCCAACTTCCAACTTGGTTTCACGTTAATTTTCAACATTATAAACAATTTTGCGACAACACATTTTTACGACTGTACAGTGAACCGGAGTATAATATAAAGGAATATATAAAATACCGTTCTTTACAGATCACATCTAGTTATTTACATAAATCTAGGAAATAGTTGTTATTGCATAATTATTTTCAATAAGGGTTATACAAATTCTGAATCAACATTTCACTATCAAAATATATAATAAAACATCGCAAACATTTAGCATTGTCAATATACTAAAATGCTTGATAATATCAATGTGCTGATCTTCCTGCTGTAACTCGCATCATGTCATTTTACGCCTGATTTTATTTCGAGCCGTTCGCTTCGTTGCGAGCAGCTCGCATCGTGCGAGTACTCGACTCGACTCGAAAAGCGAGTCCCGGCTCGACTGGACCCGAGCTCGGCTCGCATATGCGAGCTTGGCTGCAGGCCTAGTGCCAGGTGGGTGCTGGGATCGGTCGGTAACGGCCCCAATGTCGAGATACTCTCGTCGGTTGTGGAACTAAGAAAGTGGAACTATCACTGATCTCAAATACCAACATCGCTAAACATGCCGCGCTCGCTACCTAAATAGAACATTTGCTCGTGAATTACGGAAGAAACGTCAGTGACATAGGCAATAAATAAACGGATAATGCGTAGAATGAGAATAATTATTTTTTATTGTATAATTTCATTACACTATTATTGCCTTCTTATTTTCCGTATTATTCACCATTGTAATCATTATTTTATAATCGATAGTTTATAGGTGAAATTAATTAATTTGGAACTTATTGCGATATTTATAAAATAATGATTATTCAACAAAATATATTCTGTAATAGTTATAGAATAAAAAAAAAAGAATAAATACAATATTCAAGTAATGACAAAATTCAATCGTTCTTATTGTGATCCGTAGTAACAAACACAGAAAATTATTTTTTTTACTTATTTAACCGATAATACCACTTCTAATGCTGGACTGCAATTATTCAAGTAAAGGTAGTAACGAAATAAAAGTGTTATGTAATGAAACTAACTTTCGACGGATCTTATCCATATAAAGCTATTTGGTGGCAGTATTATTGCTATTTGTACAGACACGCAGATACACAGATTCTTATATCTTGCAATGCACGTTGTTTTTTTCTCCGTCAACCGATTTCGATGAAATTTTCAGCTTCTGTATCCCTAACATAGAGGTAGAGATAAAAGTTTTGAAAAGTGTCTGTCATTTTAAGTTTTAATTATAATTGTATTGATTGCTATTTTTTATACCTTATAGAATTGTTTCTTTACATTTAATATTCTTTATATTTTATCAGCAATAAACTTTATGTATAATCATTAATTGTATTGTTAAATTTAACTTTCTGTGAGTAATTGTCAATACATATACATTAGTAACCACATCTATTTGTCCGCGGCGAAAACCAAGCTGTCGAACTCGAGACGGGAAGGACTCGCCGCGTCTCTTTCTTTTCATATGCTGTCCTTCTTTGCGTCCGAAACTTCCGTCGTTCATTACACAAGTAAATATCATCGGAATTTTGTCATATTTGGTACCGTTTTCCTTAGAAAAATGCCACGAGTATGTTGGTGAAAGTCCGATAGAAAAATAATTAATAATGAAAAAGTTTATTTTTTTATTTAAAGGCCTGAGCTCACGCCAGTCTTTCATCTTTTCCGAACGCTTCGACTCTCCGCGGCTCTTTCTTTCCCATACGCTGTCCTTTTTCGCGTCCGAAACATCAATCGTTCATTACACAAGCAATTATCGTCGGAATTATATCATATTTGGTTTCATTTTAATCAGAAAAATGTCACGAATATGTTGGTAAAAGTTAAAAAAAAAAAAAAAATAACGAAAAATAAAGAAGTTTTGTGATTGGATTAGTAGTGGTCTTCTGGTCTCACACCGATATAGCCGACAATGTGTGGCCCACTCCTCGGGGAGGACGCTTCTCTAGTTTCGCTGTCCGCTTCTCCGTGCAACATTATATGTATCGTAGACGGATATTCTCTCCTTTTGAATGCCAGTCATTCTGGTGTGCCCAGAGTTGGGCATTATTAGATAAAAATTATTTAAATAACGATTCGAATAAAAGATACTTCATCTTTATTCGTTATTCGAAGGTTCGAATGAAAAAGGTATCTTTATTCGACGAGTATCGAATAAATAATTTTATTCGACGAGAATTTATCCGACGAATAAAGATACTTTTTTTTATTCGAAGCGGATTTATTCAAACTACGAGAAATTTTTTCATCTTTCATCTGTATCTTTTATCCGAAGGCTTCAAATAAATGCTCGAATAACTTTTGCCGAGTGCCGAGCTTCAAAGACCCAGCGACGACAGACGACATACAATGTAAACGGATGGAGAATCGCGCACGAATGAAAGTTTAAACTTTTAGATTGTGCAATATATCCTCATGAAATTGTGACGAGCGAATGGAGGGGATTTTCCTGATGAAAATGAGATCAAATTCGGGTGTAATCGACCAAGTTTCACTGATACGTAATGTTACGATAAAAATTACAATCTCATTAAAGACAGTCCAAATGATGTCGTGTTTAGACTCATTTTGATCGGGATGAGCTCTACAACTCATTCGTATTAACAATATTGTTCTGATTAAAAACATAAAAGCATAAATTGCCAATAATGTTGGATTCTCCATCTGCTTACATTGTAGGCTGTTGGTCGGTCTTTATAAAAAAATCTTTATTCGTCGAATAAATTCATTACGTGCGGAATAGAGATAACATAATTATTTTTATTTGACGCGTAACAAATCATTTTTTATCTTTTATTCGCTGTTTGAAATGTCTATTTCAATAAAAATTTGCCCATCTTTGCTTCTACAATTATATTATTTTATATTATATTAATTCATCCACGTGATTCTCTCTCAAACTCTATACTATTCGGAATAGTACGTTAAATAAACGCTACTCTGGTTTTCAACATATTTCTGTTCCCACAGATCGATTCTTGGAACAATTATCTATAAAAAAAAAAAGTGTAAGGAAATAATGCTTGTTCATGAAATATTTTTAAATTACAAATTAAGGTATCTCATATGGAAGTAGAAATTGATTTTCCTAAAATTATGCTTTAATAATTTCTTACGTAAAATATTTTGACGAATTTTTCGTCCTTGATATTAGTTTTACTTTTAATATTTTAGATCTTAAAAAGCAACACTAAAAAAAAATATCTTTTTAATTTGAATACGTTTGTCGGAGAATGTAACATTTGATAATCGATATGGGTCCGTGATGATTCACCTTCTCAGCGACGAGAAGTTCCTTAGTGGTCTTCTGCACCGACGAGATACCGTCGTTGGCCTTCTGTTTCTTACTCCAGCCAAAATCTATCCTAGAGAGCGGTAGACAACACCGTATTTTTCGAGCGACACATTCTCCCGTAAGGCTGTCAGTCTTTATATATATCTGGTCGGTGGATCAGTGCACCCACGAGATATATATATATAAAGACTGCCAGCCCCCGTGTTAAACTGCGAGTCTCAAAGTGGGTGCCAGGTGGGTGCTGGGAGCGGTCGGTAACGGCCCTAATGTCGAGATACTCTCGTCGGTTGTGGAACTAAAAGAACATTTGCTCGTGAATTATGGAAAAAACGTCAGTGACAGAGGCAATAAATAAACGTATAATGCGTAGAATGAAAATAATTATCTTTTATTGTATAATTTCATTACACTCTTATTGCCTTCTTATTTTCCATATTGTTCACCATTGTAATCATTATTTTATAATCGATAATTTATAGGTGTAATTAATTAATTTGGAACTTCTTGCGATATTTATAAAATAATGATTATTCAACAAAATATATTCTGTAATGGTTATAGAATAAAAAAAAAAGAATAAATACAATATTCAAGTAATGTGGCGGACCCCTTGGAGAAGGGTTGATCGGACCCAGGTAGGAGCGTCGTCTGCGGGCTGGGACCTTGGACGCACTTGGTCGCCAGGCCCAAGCTCTTCCCGAGCGCACACTTAGTCGCCGGAAGTCTATTCCTACCTGGGGTGCACATTTGGCGACCAGGTTCGGGGTTTTTCCTTGGCGTGCACATTTGGCCGCCAACCCTTGACTTTCGCCAGGACACGGATGTTCGGTGCAAGGACACGAACTTTCTCCAAGGGGCACGTACAGGAAGCGACATCCCCACTCCAGAAGTTTTCTTGTTCGAAGGAAATTCCTGGAGGATATAAGCGCGGATTCTGACGGATGACAGGGTCAGTCAGTCATTCAGTCAGTCAGTTCAAGTCAGTCAGTCGTTGTGAGAAGTCGTCATTCGCCGTCAGTTGTTCGTATAGTCGTTTATCCGTAGTTCTTGTTTCATTGTTATTTCATTTTCTTTGTTCCTTGTTACGTCGTTGAGTTTTTGTTGCTTATTTAATAAATGGTTATTGTTATATTGGGTGAATCCTTTACTGAACACCCAAACCACAACACATACCAAAAGGTAATAAAAATTTTTTTATCTTTTATTCGTTACTCGAAATTTTTATTTAGATAAATATTTTGCCCAACTCTGGTTGAGCTTAGCTCGGCTCGATTGTGCGAGTCGAGTCGAGTACTCGCACGATGCGAGCTATCCGCACCGATGCGAGCTGCTCGAAATAAAATCAGGCGTAAAATGACATGATGCGAGTTACAGCGGGAAGATCAGCACATCGATATTATCAAGCATTTTAGTATATTGACAATGCTAAATGTTTGCGATGTTTTATTATATATTTTGATGGTGAAATGTTGATTCAGAATTTCTATAACCCTTATTGAAAATAATTATGCAATAACAACTATTTCCTAGATTTATGTAAATAACTAGCTGTGATCTGTAAAGAACGGTATTTTATATATTCCTTTATATTATACTCCGGGGTTCAGTGTACAGTCGTAAAAATGTGTTGTTGCAAAATTGTTTATAATGTTGAAAATTAACGTTAAGCTTCGTTAAATAGTTTTTGAAAGGAATGGGTATATAAACAATATTGTATAATATTGATGTGTATTTATACGAGGTCGCCGCCGCGTCTACAATGTATGCTGGCGGTTCGTCGGCGTGCTCTTTGCACAGGCCGCCACACTGGTACTCGCACCAAAGGTCAAAAGACTGAATTCTGGTAAGCTGAGAAAAACTGTTTGACAGAATCTGAGCTAACTAACCTGAGAATAGAGATTGTCTTAGACTTTTATATTTTTCGATAATGAATAACTAAGCTAGTGGCTCGATGGGGAGGGAGGAAGAGCAAAACGCATACGCGTGCCGGTAGATTAAATACTCAGAGCGGGTGACCTAAGTGGGCGAGTGCAGGCGAGAGCCGGTCATAAACCTTAGCTCGCTGATGAGAGCCCTACTGTCCCATTGTACGGAAGTACACTTTTTAGAAGAAATGGCCGAGATAACGAACCAAAAAGGCAGTAAACCATTTTCACACTGCACAATTATAAACATGGAGATAGCGCAGGTTGCTTAGCGAGAAACGTGCGGCCGCTTCTCGTTATACATTATGCAGTCAGTCTCATAATTGATGGCAGACACTTTAAATCAGAATAACTTTTTTTATAAATCGACCAAACGACTTCAGCTGTTCTGCCAAGCTAGATAGATTAATTTACTAGATGACATGTAATGAAAACGCAGGAAAAATTGCGTTATATAATTGCGTTAATTGTCGAGCTAGGAAGTAGATTTAACTTTGCTGCCACTACGAATTATTTGGTAGTTAGCATGATTTTGCACCATCGTATAAAAGATCGACTGTTATCCATGGAGAAGAGCCAACAATTGCAAATTGAAAAAAGATTTAGATTAAAATATTAACTAAACAGAAAGTATGACGAGTGTTGAACGTAGACATCAGATCCTTTTAAAAGGGCCTAGCCGATTTATGGTCAAAACTGCCCTTAGAGGAAAAACCCCTCTGAGTAAAATTTCAACCCCCTATCTTGCCCATGAGGTTAGTTACAGGGTAAATTAGATTTCGCGCTTCTCCGCGTATTTCCCGCACTCTGATGCTTTCTAAAATTCTGAAAAAAATGTGACATATTTTGGATTCTAAGGCTGATTTTTGATAATTTTTTCAGATTTTTTTGTTACAAACTGTGGTCGTAAAAAAAAATGAAAAACCTCCAAAAAATCGGAAAAATGCAGATTTCTCAAAAATTTGAAAACATGCTATTCTACTGTTTAGTTCCTTGTTAAAGTACTATAACAGGCAGTGTCGTCAATTTTTTTTAGATTTTTTGTTGTGGGACATCATCGTCAAAAAACAATAAAAACCGAATTTTTTCGACGTTTTTGCTATTAGGAGGAAAGTTACACTTGTTGGTTTTATCGCAGCTATATATTAAGTAATTTTTAGCATTATTAAATTGAAACAAGTAATTCTTTGACCTAAGAAATGTGATTTAAGAGAAAGAATAAATTGTATTTTGTGTGATATATACCAGAATGTTCGTAAAGTTTTGTAACATCGCCGGACGTGTGTCGAACTAAGGAGCGGATACGCTGGGGTTCTTATCCCGTCGGTGGTAAATGTTTTTTCCCATACATCATCTTTATTTTTTCAATTTCTTATATTATTTATTCATGTGATTTTAACAATATTTTTTTAATGTTTTAAAAATATTGAAGTAACATTGATTAGGCAATGAATATTTATATTATCGTGTTCGTCTACGATTTCCGCCAGATATGAAATTGCTTGTGAAAATTGGCAAGATTCCGTGAAAAGAATTTTGAACTCTACGTCTGTCATTTCCAGAAAATCAAGAAATCAATACTGTTTGAAATGGAATCTTTTTGCGGTTCCAATTGTTTTGACCATCTTAATCGGCTATGCCCTTTTAAATCTTATCACCTATACTTGCACAGTACCGAATGACAGGCTGTTGGAACTTCCAACTTCCAACTTGGTTTCACGTTAATTTTCAACATTATAAACAATTTTGCGACAACACATTTTTACGACTGTACACTGAACCCCGGAGTATAATATAAAGGAATATGTAAAATACCGTTCTTTACAGATCACATCTAGTTATTTACATAAATCTAGGAAATAGTTGTTATTGCATAATTATTTTCAATAAGGGTTATACAAATTCTGAATCAACATTTCACTATCAAAATATATAATAAAACATCGCAAACATTTAGCATTGTCAATATACTAAAATGCTTGATAATATCAATGTGCTGATCTTCCTGCTGTAACTCGCATCATGTCATTTTACGCCTGATTTTATTTCGAGCCGTTCGCTTCGTTGCGAGCAGCTCGCATCGTGCGAGTACTCGACTCGACTCGAAAAGCGAGTCCCGGCTCGACTGGACCCGAGCTCGGCTCGCATATGCGAGCTTGGCTGCAGGCCTAGTGCCAGGTGGGTGCTGGGATCGGTCGGTAACGGCCCCAATGTCGAGATACTCTCGTCGGTTGTGGAACTAAGAAAGTGGAACTATCACTGATCTCAAATACCAACATCGCTAAACATGCCGCGCTCGCTACCTAAATAGAACATTTGCTCGTGAATTACGGAAGAAACGTCAGTGACATAGGCAATAAATAAACGGATAATGCGTAGAATGAGAATAATTATTTTTTATTGTATAATTTCATTACACTATTATTGCCTTCTTATTTTCCGTATTATTCACCATTGTAATCATTATTTTATAATCGATAGTTTATAGGTGAAATTAATTAATTTGGAACTTATTGCGATATTTATAAAATAATGATTATTCAACAAAATATATTCTGTAATAGTTATAGAATAAAAAAAAAAAGAATAAATACAATATTCAAGTAATGACAAAATTCAATCGTTCTTATTGTGATCCGTTGTAACAAACACAGAAAATTATTTTTTTTACTTATTTAACCGATAATACCACTTCTAATGCTGGACTGCAATTATTCAAGTAAAGGTAGTAACGAAATAAAAGTGTTATGTAATGAAACTAACTTTCGACGGATCTTATCCATATAAAGCTATTTGGTGGCAGTATTATTGCTATTTGTACAGACACGCAGATACACAGATTCTTATATCTTGCAATGCACGTTGTTTTTTTCTCCGTCAACCGATTTCGATGAAATTTTCAGCTTCTGTATCCCTAACATAGAGGTAGAGATAAAAGTTTTGAAAAGTGTCTGTCATTTTAAGTTTTAATTATAATCGTATTGATTGCTATTTTTTATACCTTATAGAATTGTTTCTTTACATTTAATATTCTTTATATTTTATCAGCAATAAACTTTATGTATAATCATTAATTGTATTGTTAAATTTAACTTTCTGTGAGTAATTGTCAATACATATACATTAGTAACCACATCTATTTGTCCGCGGCGAAAACCGAGCTGTCGAACTCGAGACGGGAAGGACTCGCCGCGTCTCTTTCTTTTCATATGCTGTCCTTCTTTGCGTCCGAAACTTCCGTCGTTCATTACACAAGTAAATATCATCGGAATTTTGTCATATTTGGTACCGTTTTCCTTAGAAAAATGCCACGAGTATGTTGGTGAAAGTCCGATAGAAAAATAATTAATAATGAAAAAGTTTATTTTTTTATTTAAAGGCCTGAGCTCACGCCAGTCTTTCATCTTTTCCGAACGCTTCGACTCTCCGCGGCTCTTTCTTTCCCATACGCTGTCCTTTTTCGCGTCCGAAACATCAATCGTTCATTACACAAGCAATTATCGTCGGAATTATATCATATTTGGTTTCATTTTAATCAGAAAAATGTCACGAATATGTTGGTAAAAGTTAAAAAAAAAAAAAAATAACGAAAAATAAAGAAGTTTTGTGATTGGATTAGTAGTGGTCTTCTGGCCTCACACCGATATAGCCGACAATGTGTGGCCCACTCCTCGGGGAGGACGCTTCTCTAGTTTCGCTGTCCGCTTCTCCGTGCAACATTATATGTATCGTAGACGGATATTCTCTCCTTTTGAATGCCAGTCATTCTGGTGTGCCCAGAGTTGGGCATTATTAGATAAAAATTATTTAAATAACGATTCGAATAAAAGATACTTCATCTTTATTCGTTATTCGAAGGTTCGAATAAAAAAGGTATCCTTATTCGACGAGTATCGAATAAATAATTTTATTCGACGAGAATTTATCCGACGAATAAAGATACTTTTTTTTATTCGAAGCGGATTTATTCAAACTACGAGAAATTTTTTCATCTTTCATCTGTATCATTTATTCGAAGGCTTCAAATAAATGCTCGAATAACTTTTGCCGAGTGCCGAGCTTCAAAGACCCAGCGACGACAGACGACATACAATGTAAACGGATGGAGAATCGCGCACGTATGAAAGTTTAAACTTTCAGATTTTTTTGTTACAAACTGTGGTCGTAAAAAAAATGAAAAACCTCCAAAAAATCGGAAAAATACAGATTTCTCAAAAATTTGAAAACATGCTATTCTACTGTTTAGTTCCTTGTTAAAGTACTATAACAGGCAGTGTCGTCAATTTTTTTTAGATTTTTTGTTGTGGGACATCATCGTCAAAAAACAATAAAAACCGAATTTTTTCGACGTTTTTGCTATTAGGAGGAAAGTTACACTTGTTGGTTTTATCGCAGCTATATATTAAGTAATTTTTAGCATTATTAAATTGAAACAAGTAATTCTTTGACCTAAGAAATGTGATTTAAGAGAAAGAATAAATTGTATTTTGTGTGATATATACCAGAATGTTCGTAAAGTTTTGTAACATCGCCGGACGTGTGTCGAACTAAGGAGCGGATACGCTGGGGTTCTTATCCCGTCGGTGGTAAATGTTTTTTCCCATACATCATCTTTATTTTTTCAATTTCTTATATTATTTATTCATGTGATTTTAACAATATTTTTTTAATGTTTTAAAAATATTGAAGTAACATTGATTAGGCAATGAATATTTATATTATCGTGTTCGTCTACGATTTCCGCCAGATATGAAATTGCTTGTGAAAATTGGTAAGATTCCGTGAAAAGAATTTTGAAATCTACGTCTGTCATTTCCAGAAAATCAAGAAATCAATACTGTTTGAAATGGAATCTTTTTGCGGTTCCAATTGTTTTGACCATCTTAATCGGCTATGCCCTTTTAAATCTTATCACCTATACTTGCACAGTACCGAATGACAGGCTGTTGGAACTTCCAACTTCCAACTTGGTTTCACGTTAATTTTCAACATTATAAACAATTTTGCGACAACACATTTTTACGACTGTACAGTGAACCGGAGTATAATATAAAGGAATATATAAAATACCGTTCTTTACAGATCACATCTAGTTATTTACATAAATCTAGGAAATAGTTGTTATTGCATAATTATTTTCAATAAGGGTTATACAAATTCTGAATCAACATTTCACTATCAAAATATATAATAAAACATCGCAAACATTTAGCATTGTCAATATACTAAAATGCTTGATAATATCAATGTGCTGATCTTCCTGCTGTAACTCGCATCATGTCATTTTACGCCTGATTTTATTTCGAGCCGTTCGCTTCGTTGCGAGCAGCTCGCATCGTGCGAGTACTCGACTCGACTCGAAAAGCGAGTCCCGGCTCGACTGGACCCGAGCTCGGCTCGCATATGCGAGCTTGGCTGCAGGCCTAGTGCCAGGTGGGTGCTGGGATCGGTCGGTAACGGCCCCAATGTCGAGATACTCTCGTCGGTTGTGGAACTAAGAAAGTGGAACTATCACTGATCTCAAATACCAACATCGCTAAACATGCCGCGCTCGCTACCTAAATAGAACATTTGCTCGTGAATTACGGAAGAAACGTCAGTGACATAGGCAATAAATAAACGGATAATGCGTAGAATGAGAATAATTATTTTTTATTGTATAATTTCATTACACTATTATTGCCTTCTTATTTTCCGTATTATTCACCATTGTAATCATTATTTTATAATCGATAGTTTATAGGTGAAATTAATTAATTTGGAACTTATTGCGATATTTATAAAATAATGATTATTCAACAAAATATATTCTGTAATAGTTATAGAATAAAAAAAAAAGAATAAATACAATATTCAAGTAATGACAAAATTCAATCGTTCTTATTGTGATCCGTAGTAACAAACACAGAAAATTATTTTTTTTACTTATTTAACCGATAATACCACTTCTAATGCTGGACTGCAATTATTCAAGTAAAGGTAGTAACGAAATAAAAGTGTTATGTAATGAAACTAACTTTCGACGGATCTTATCCATATAAAGCTATTTGGTGGCAGTATTATTGCTATTTGTACAGACACGCAGATACACAGATTCTTATATCTTGCAATGCACGTTGTTTTTTTCTCCGTCAACCGATTTCGATGAAATTTTCAGCTTCTGTATCCCTAACATAGAGGTAGAGATAAAAGTTTTGAAAAGTGTCTGTCATTTTAAGTTTTAATTATAATTGTATTGATTGCTATTTTTTATACCTTATAGAATTGTTTCTTTACATTTAATATTCTTTATATTTTATCAGCAATAAACTTTATGTATAATCATTAATTGTATTGTTAAATTTAACTTTCTGTGAGTAATTGTCAATACATATACATTAGTAACCACATCTATTTGTCCGCGGCGAAAACCAAGCTGTCGAACTCGAGACGGGAAGGACTCGCCGCGTCTCTTTCTTTTCATATGCTGTCCTTCTTTGCGTCCGAAACTTCCGTCGTTCATTACACAAGTAAATATCATCGGAATTTTGTCATATTTGGTACCGTTTTCCTTAGAAAAATGCCACGAGTATGTTGGTGAAAGTCCGATAGAAAAATAATTAATAATGAAAAAGTTTATTTTTTTATTTAAAGGCCTGAGCTCACGCCAGTCTTTCATCTTTTCCGAACGCTTCGACTCTCCGCGGCTCTTTCTTTCCCATACGCTGTCCTTTTTCGCGTCCGAAACATCAATCGTTCATTACACAAGCAATTATCGTCGGAATTATATCATATTTGGTTTCATTTTAATCAGAAAAATGTCACGAATATGTTGGTAAAAGTTAAAAAAAAAAAAAAAATAACGAAAAATAAAGAAGTTTTGTGATTGGATTAGTAGTGGTCTTCTGGTCTCACACCGATATAGCCGACAATGTGTGGCCCACTCCTCGGGGAGGACGCTTCTCTAGTTTCGCTGTCCGCTTCTCCGTGCAACATTATATGTATCGTAGACGGATATTCTCTCCTTTTGAATGCCAGTCATTCTGGTGTGCCCAGAGTTGGGCATTATTAGATAAAAATTATTTAAATAACGATTCGAATAAAAGATACTTCATCTTTATTCGTTATTCGAAGGTTCGAATGAAAAAGGTATCTTTATTCGACGAGTATCGAATAAATAATTTTATTCGACGAGAATTTATCCGACGAATAAAGATACTTTTTTTTATTCGAAGCGGATTTATTCAAACTACGAGAAATTTTTTCATCTTTCATCTGTATCTTTTATCCGAAGGCTTCAAATAAATGCTCGAATAACTTTTGCCGAGTGCCGAGCTTCAAAGACCCAGCGACGACAGACGACATACAATGTAAACGGATGGAGAATCGCGCACGAATGAAAGTTTAAACTTTTAGATTGTGCAATATATCCTCATGAAATTGTGACGAGCGAATGGAGGGGATTTTCCTGATGAAAATGAGATCAAATTCGGGTGTAATCGACCAAGTTTCACTGATACGTAATGTTACGATAAAAATTACAATCTCATTAAAGACAGTCCAAATGAT
>NW_027489906.1:0-20823 GCF_050948215.1 Halictus rubicundus | reverse complement strand
TATAATCTGGTGTATATTGCTATATTCTAATGTATTCAAGTATATTCTGGTATATCCTGGTGTATTTTGCTATATTCTTGTTTATTCAAGTATATTCTAGTATACTCTGGTATATCATCGGCTATTCTGCTATATACTGTTATATTCCAGTATATCATGGTATTTTCTAGTGTATTCTGCTATATTCTTGTTTATTCTTGTATATTCTAGTATATTCTAGTGTATTCTGCTATATTCTGGTATAATCTGGTGTATTCTGCAATATTAAAGTTTATTGTGGTATAGCCTAGGCTATTCTTCTATATACAAGTATATTCAGGTATATTCTACTGTATTCTGCTATATTCTTGTTTATTCAAGTATATTCTGGTATATTCTAGTGTATTCTGCTATATTCTGGTATATTCAAGTATATTCTGGTATAATCTGGTGTATTTTGCTATATTAAAGTTTATTGTTGTATAGCCTAGGCTATTCTTCTATATACAAGTATATTCAGGTATATTCTACTGTATTCTGCTATATTCTTGTTTATTCAAGTATATTCTAGTATATTCTAGTGTATTCTGCTATATTCTAGTATATTCAAGTATATTCTGGTATAATCTGGTGTATTTTGCTATATTAAAGTTAATTGTGGTATAGCCTAGGCTATTCTTCTATATACAAATATATTCAGGTATATTCTACTGTATTCTGCTATATTCTTGTTTATTCAAGTATATTCTAGTATATTCTGGTATATCATCGGCTATTCTGCTGTATACTGTTATATTCAAGTATATCACGGTATTTTCTAGTGTATTCTGCTATATTCTTGTTTATTCAAGTATATTCTGGTATATTCTGGTGTATTCTGCTATGTTAAAGTATATTGTGGTATAGCCTAGGCTATTCTTCTATATACAAGTATATTCAGGTATATTCTACTGTATTCTGCTATATTCTTGTTTATTCAAGTATATTCTAGTATATTCTAGTGTATTCTGCTATATTCTGGTATATTCAAGTATATTCTGGTATAATCTGGTGTATTCTGCTATATTAAAGTTTATTGTGGTATAGCCTAGGCTATTCTTCTATATACAAGTATATTCAGGTATATTCTACTGTATTCTGCTATATTCTTGTTTATTCAAGTATATTCTAGTATATTCTAGTGTATTCTGCAATATTCTAGTATATTCAAGTATATTCTGGTATAATCTCGTGTATTTTGCTATATTAAAGTTTATTGTTGTATAGCCTACGCTATTCTTCTATATACAAGTATATTCAGGTATATTCTACTGTATTCTGCTATATTCTTGTTTATTCAAGTATATTCTTGTATAATCTGGTGTATTTTGCTATATTCTAGTGTATTCAAGTATATTCTGGTATATCCTGGTGTATTTTGCTATATTCTAGTATATTCAAGTATACCATGGTATATTCTTATGTATTCTGCTATATTCAAGTATAGTCAAGTATATTCTGCTATATTCAAGTATATTCGAGGATATTCTAGTGTATTTTGCCACATTCTAGTATAATCAAGTATATTATGCTATATTCAAGTATATTCGAGGATATTCTAGTGTATTCTGCTATATTAAAGTATATTGTGGTATAGCCTAGGCTATTCTTCTATATACAAGTATATTCAGGTATATTCTACTGTATTCTGCTATATTCTTGTTTATTCAAGTATATTCTAGTATATTCTAGTGTATTCTGCTATATTCTAGTATATTCAAGTATATTCTGGTATAATCTGGTGTATTTTGCTATATTAAAGTTAATTGTGGTATAGCCTAGGCTATTCATCTATATACAAATATATTCAGGTATATTCTACTGTATTCTGCTATATTCTTGTTTATTCAAGTATATTCTAGTATATTCTGGTATATCATCGGCTATTCTGCTGTATACTGTTATATTCAAGTATATCATGGTATTTTCTAGTGTATTCTGCTATATTCTTGTTTATTCAAGTATATTCTGGTATATTCTGGTGTATTCTGCTATGTTAAAGTATATTGTGGTATAGCCTAGGCTATTCTTCTATATACAAGTATATTCAGGTATATTCTACTGTATTCTGCTATATTCTTGTTTATTCAAGTATATTCTAGTATATTCTAGTGTATTCTGCTATATTCTGGTATATTCAAGTATATTCTGGTATAATCTGGTGTATTCTGCTATATTAAAGTTTATTGTGGTATAGCCTAGGCTATTCTTCTATATACAAGTATATTCAGGTATATTCTACTGTATTCTGCTATATTCTTGTTTATTCAAGTATATTCTAGTATATTCTAGTGTATTCTGCAATATTCTAGTATATTCAAGTATATTCTGGTATAATCTCGTGTATTTTGCTATACTAAAGTTTATTGTTGTATAGCCTACGCTATTCTTCTATATACAAGTATATTCAGGTATATTCTACTGTATTCTGCTATATTCTTGTTTATTCAAGTATATTCTAGTATATTCTGGTATATCATCGGCTATTCTGCTGTATACTGTTATATTCAAGTATATCATGGTATTTTCTAGTGTATTCTGCTATATTCTTGTTTATTCAAGTATATTCTGGTATATTCTGGTGTATTCTGCTATGTTAAAGTATATTGTGGTATAGCCTAGGCTATTCTTCTATATACAAGTATATTCAGGTATATTCTACTGTATTCTGCTATATTCTTGTTTATTCAAGTATATTCTAGTATATTCTAGTGTATTCTGCTATATTCTGGTATATTCAAGTATATTCTGGTATAATCTGGTGTATTCTGCTATATTAAAGTTTATTGTGGTATAGCCTAGGCTATTCTTCTATATACAAGTATATTCAGGTATATTCTACTGTATTCTGCTATATTCTTGTTTATTCAAGTATATTCTAGTATATTCTAGTGTATTCTGCAATATTCTAGTATATTCAAGTATATTCTGGTATAATCTCGTGTATTTTGCTATACTAAAGTTTATTGTTGTATAGCCTACGCTATTCTTCTATATACAAGTATATTCAGGTATATTCTACTGTATTCTGCTATATTCTTGTTTATTCAAGTATATTCTAGTATATTCTGGTATATCATCGGCTATTCTGCTATATACTGTTATATTCAAGTATATCATGGTATTTTCTAGTGTATTCTGCTATATTCTTGTTTATTCAAGTATATTCTGGTATATTCTAGTGTATTCTGCTATATTAAAGTTTATTGTGGTATAGCCTAGGCTATGCTTCTATATACAAGTATTCCAGTGTATTCTGCTATATTAAAGTTTATTGTGGTATAGCCTAGGCTATTCTTCTATATACAAGTATATTCAGGTATATTCTACTGTATTCTGCTATATTCTTGTTTATGCAAGTATATTCTGGTATAATCTGGTGTATTTTGCTATATTCTAGTGTACTCAAGTATATTCTGGTATATCCTAGGCTATTCTGGTTTACAATAGTATATTCAAGTATATTCGGCTATATTCTAGTGTATTCTGCTATATTCAAGTATATTCAAGTATATTGTGCTATATACTATTATATTCAAGTATATTCTAGTATATTCTAGTGTATTCTCCTATATTCTGGTATATTCAAGTGTATTCAGGTATATTCTACTGTATTCTGCTATATTCTTGTTTATTCAAGTATATTCTTGTATAATCTGGTGTATTTTGCTATATTCTAGTGTATTCAAGTATATTCTGGTATATCCTAGGCTATTCTGGTTTACAATAGTATGATCAAGTATATTCTGGTATAATCTGGTGTATTTTGCTATATTCTAGTGTATTCAAGTATATTCTGGTATATCCTGGTGTATTTTGCTATATTCTAGTATATTCAAGTATACCATGGTATATTCTTATGTATTCTGCTATATTCAAGTATAGTCAAGTATATTCTGCTATATTCAAGTATATTCGAGGATATTCTAGTGTATTTTGCCATATTCTAGTATAATCAAGTATATTATGCTATATTCAAGTATATTCGAGGATATTCTAGTGTATTCTGCTATATTAAAGTATATTGTGGTATAGCCTAGGCTATTCTTCTATATACAAGTATATTCAGGTATATTCTACTGTATTCTGCTATATTCTTGTTTATTGAAGTATATTCTGGTATAATCTGGTGTATTTTGCTATATTCTAGTGTATTCAAGTATATTCTGGTATATCCTAGGCTATTCTGGTTTACAATAGTATGTTCAAGTATATTCTGGTATAATCTGGTGTATTCTGCTATATTAAAGTTTATTGTGGTATAGCCTAGGCTATTCTTCTATATACAAGTATATTCAGGTATATTCTACTGTATTCTGCTATATTCTTGTTTATTCAAGTATATTCTGGTATATTCTAGTGTTTTCTGCTATATTCTGGTATATTCAAGTGTATTCTGGTATAATCTGGTGTATTTTGCTATATTAAAGTTTATTGTTGTATAGCCTAGGCTATTCTTCTATATACAAGTATATTCAGGTATATTCTACTGTATTCTGCTATATTCTTGTTTATTCAAGTATATTCTAGTATATTCTAGTGTATTCTGCTATATTCTAGTATATTCAAGTATATTCTGGTATAATCTGGTGTATTTTGCTATATTAAAGTTAATTGTGGTATAGCCTAGGCTATTCTTCTATATACGAATATATTCAGGTATATTCTACTGTATTCTGCTATATTCTTGCTTATTCAAGTATATTCTAGTATATTCTGGTATATCATCGGCTATTCTGCTGTATACTGTTATATTCAAGTATATCATGGTATTTTCTAGTGTATTCTGCTATATTCTTGTTTATTCAAGTATATTCTGGTATATTCTGGTGTATTCTGCTATGTTAAAGTATATTGTGGTATAGCCTAGGCTATTCTTCTATATACAAGTATATTCAGGTATATTCTACTGTATTCTGCTATATTCTTGTTTATTCAAGTATATTCTAGTATATTCTAGTGTAAACTGCTATATTCTGGTATATTCAAGTATATTCTGGTATAATCTGGTGTATTCTGCTATATTAAAGTTTATTGTGGTATAGCCTAGGCTATTCTTCTATATACAAGTATATTCAGGTATATTCTACTGTATTCTGCTATATTCTTGATTATTCAAGTATATTCTGGTATATTCTAGTGTATTCTGCTATATTCTGGTATATTCAAGTATATTCTGGTATAATCTGGTGTATTTTGCTATATTAAAGTTTATTGTTGTATAGCCTAGGCTATTCTTCTATATACAAGTATATTCAGGTATATTCTACTGTATTCTGCTATATTCTTGTTTATTCAAGTATATTCTAGTATATTCTAGTGTAAACTGCTATATTCTGGTATATTCAAGTATATTCTGGTATAATCTGGTGTATTCTGCTATATTAAAGTTTATTGTGGTATAGCCTAGGCTATTCTTCTATATACAAGTATATTCAGGTATATTCTACTGTATTCTGCTATATTCTTGATTATTCAAGTATATTCTGGTATATTCTAGTGTATTCTGCTATATTCTGGTATATTCAAGTATATTCTGGTATAATCTGGTGTATTTTGCTATATTAAAGTTTATTGTTGTATAGCCTAGGCTATTCTTCTATATACAAGTATATTCAGGTATATTCTACTGTATTCTGCTATATTCTTGTTTATTCAAGTATATTCTAGTATATTCTAGTGTATTCTGCTATATTCTAGTATATTCAAGTATATTCTGGTATAATCTGGTGTATTTTGCTATATTAAAGTTTATTGTTGTATAGCCTAGGCTATTCTTCTATATACAAGTATATTCAGGTATATTCTACTGTATTCTGCTATATTCTTGTTTATTCAAGTATATTCTAGTATATTCTAGTGTATTCTGCTATATTCTAGTATATTCAAGTATATTCTGGTATAATCTGGTGTATTTTGCTATATTAAAGTTAATTGTGGTATAGCCTAGGCTATTCTTCTATATAAAAATATATTCAGGTATATTCTACTGTATTCTGCTATATTCTTGTTTATTCAAGTATATTCTAGTATATTCTGGTATATCATCGGCTATTCTGCTGTATACTGTTATATTCAAGTATATCATGGTATTTTCTAGTGTCTTCTGCTATATTCTTGTTTATTCAAGTATATTCTGGTATATTCTGGTGTATTCTGCTATGTTAAAGTATATTGTGGTATAGCCTAGGCTATTCTTCTATATACAAGTATATTCAGGTATATTCTACTGTATTCTGCTATATTCTTGTTTATTCAAGTATATTCTGGTATATTCTAGTGTATTCTGCTATATTCTGGTATATTCAAGTATATTCTGGTATAATCTGGTGTATTTTGCTATATTAAAGTTTATTGTTGTATAGCCTAGGCTATTCTTCTATATACAAGTATATTCAGGTATATTCTACTGTATTCTGCTATATTCTTGTTTATTCAAGTATATTCTAGTATATTCTAGTGTATTCTGCTATATTCTAGTATATTCAAGTATATTCTGGTATAATCTGGTGTATTTTGCTATATTAAAGTTAATTGTGGTATAGCCTAGGCTATTCTTCTATATACAAATATATTCAGGTATATTCTACTGTATTCTGCTATATTCTTGTTTATTCAAGTATATTCTAGTATATTCTAGTGTATTCTGCTATATTCTAGTATATTCAAGTATATTCTGGTATAATCTGGTGTATTTTGCTATATTAAAGTTAATTGTGGTATAGCCTAGGCTATTCTTCTATATACAAATATATTCAGGTATATTCTACTGTATTCTGCTATATTCTTGTTTATTCAAGTATATTCTAGTATATTCTGGTATATCATCGGCTATTCTGCTGTATACTGTTATATTCAAGTATATCATGGTATTTTCTAGTGTATTCTGCTATATTCTTGTTTATTCAAGTATATTCTGGTATATTCTAGTGTATTCTGCTATATTAAAGTTTATTGTGGTATAGCCTAGGCTATGCTTCTATATACAAGTATTCCAGTGTATTCTGCTATATTAAAGTTTATTGTGGTATAGCCTAGGCTATTCTTCTATATACAAGTATATTCAGGTATATTCTACTGTATTCTGCTATATTCTTGTTTATGCAAGTATATTCTGGTATAATCTGGTGTATTTTGCTATATTCTAGTGTACTCAAGTATATTCTGGTATATCCTAGGCTATTCTGGTTTACAATAGTATATTCAAGTATATTCGGCTATATTCTAGTGTATTCTGCTATATTCAAGTATATTCAAGTATATTGTGCTATATACTATTATATTCAAGTATATTCTAGTATATTCTAGTGTATTCTCCTATATTCTGGTATATTCAAGTGTATTCAGGTATATTCTACTGTATTCTGCTATATTCTTGTTTATTCAAGTATATTCTTGTATAATCTGGTGTATTTTGCTATATTCTAGTGTATTCAAGTATATTCTGGTATATCCTAGGCTATTCTGGTTTACAATAGTATGATCAAGTATATTCTGGTATAATCTGGTGTATTTTGCTATATTCGAGTGTATTCAAGTATATTCTGGTATATCCTGGTGTATTTTGCTATATTCTAGTATATTCAAGTATACCATGGTATATTCTTATGTATTCTGCTATATTCAACTATAGTCAAGTATATTCTGCTATATTCAAGTATATTCGAGGATATTCTAGTGTATTTTGCCACATTCTAGTATAATCAAGTATATTATGCTATATTCAAGTATATTCGAGGATATTCTAGTGTATTCTGCTATATTAAAGTATATTGTGGTATAGCCTAGGCTATTCTTCTATATACAAGTATATTCAGGTATATTCTACTGTATTCTGCTATATTCTTGTTTATTCAAGTATATTCTGGTATATTCTAGTGTTTTCTGCTCTATTCTGGTATATTCAAGTGTATTCTGGTATAATCTGGTGTATTTTGCTATATTAAAGTTTATTGTTGTATAGCCTAGGCTATTCTTCTATATACAAGTATATTCAGGTATATTCTACTGTATTCTGCTATATTCTTGTTTATTCAATTATATTCTAGTATATTCTAGTGTATTCTGCTATATTCTAGTATATTCAAGTATATTCTGGTATAATCTGGTGTATTTTGCTATATTAAAGTTAATTGTGGTATAGCCTAGGCTATTCTTCTATATACAAATATATTCAGGTATATTCTACTGTATTCTGCTATATTCTTGCTTATTGAAGTATATTCTAGTATATTCTGGTATATCATCGGCTATTCTGCTGTATACTGTTATATTCAAGTATATCATGGTATTTTCTAGTGTATTCTGCTATATTCTTGTTTATTCAAGTATATTCTGGTATATTCTGGTGTATTCTGCTATGTTAAAGTATATTGTGGTATAGCCTAGGCTATTCTTCTATATACAAGTATATTCAGGTATATTCTACTGTATTCTGCTATATTCTTGTTTATTCAAGTATATTCTAGTATATTCTAGTGTAAACTGCTATATTCTGGTATATTCAAGTATATTCTGGTATAATCTGGTGTATTCTGCTATATTAAAGTTTATTGTGGTATAGCCTAGGCTATTCTTCTATATACAAGTATATTCAGGTATATTCTACTGTATTCTGCTATATTCTTGATTATTCAAGTATATTCTGGTATATTCTAGTGTATTCTGCTATATTCTGGTGTATTCAAGTATATTCTGGTATAATCTGGTGTATTTTGCTATATTAAAGTTTATTGTTGTATAGCCTAGGCTATTCTTCTATATACAAGTATATTCAGGTATATTCTACTGTATTCTGCTATATTCTTGTTTATTCAAGTATATTCTAGTATATTCTAGTGTATTCTGCTATATTCTAGTATATTCAAGTATATTCTGGTATAATCTGGTGTATTTTGCTATATTAAAGTTAATTGTGGTATAGCCGAGGCTATTCTTCTATATACAAATATATTCAGGTATATTCTACTGTATTCTGCTATATTCTTGTTTATTCAAGTATATTCTAGTATATTCTGGTATATCATCGGCTATTCTGCTGTATACTGTTATATTCCAGTATATCATGGTATTTTCTAGTGTCTTCTGCTATATTCTTGTTTATTCAAGTATATTCTGGTATATTCTGGTGTATTCTGCTATGTTAAAGTATATTGTGGTATAGCCTAGGCTATTCTTCTATATACAAGTATATTCAGGTATATTCTACTGTATTCTGCTATATTCTTGTTTATTCAAGTATATTCTAGTATATTCTAGTGTATTTTGCTATATTCTGGTATATTCAAGTATATTCTGGTATAATCTGGTGTATTCTGCTATATTAAAGTTTATTGTGGTATAGCCTAGGCTATTCTTCTATATACAAGTATATTCAGGTATATTCTACTGTATTCTGCTATATTCTTGTTTATTCAAGTATATTCTAGTATATTCTAGTGTATTCTGCAATATTGTAGTATATTCAAGTATATTCTGGTATAATCTGGTGTAATCTGCTATATTAAAGTTTATTGTGGTATAGCCTAGGCTATTCTTCTATATACAAGTATATTCAGGTATATTCTACTGTATTCTGCAATATTCTTGTTTATTCAAGTATATTCTAGTATATTCTAGTGTATTCTGCAATATTCTAGTATATTCAAGTATATTCTGGTATAATCTCGTGTATTTTGCTATATTAAAGTTTATTGTTGTATAGCCTACGCTATTCTTCTATATACAAGTATATTCAGGTATATTCTACTGTATTCTGCTATATTCTTGTTTATTCAAGTATATTCTAGTATATTCTGGTATATCATCGGCTATTCTGCTATATACTGTTATATTCAAGTATATCATGGTATATTCTACTGTATTCTGCTATATTCTTGTTTGTTCAAGTATATTCTGGTATAATCTGGTGTATTTTGCTATATTCTAGTGTATTCAAGTATATTCTGGTATATCCTAGGCTATTCTGGTTTACAATAGTATGTTCAATTATATTCTGGTATAATCTGGTGTATATTGCTATATTCTAATGTATTCAAGTATATTCTGGTATATCCTGGTGTATTTTGCTATATTCTTGTTTATTCAAGTATATTCTAGTATATTCTGGTATATCATCGGCTATTCTGCTATATACTGTTATATTCCAGTATATCATGGTATTTTCTAGTGTATTCTGCTATATTCTTGTTTATTCTTGTATATTCTAGTATATTCTAGTGTATTCTGCTATATTCTGGTATATTCAAGTATATTCTGGTATAATCTGGTGTATTCTGCAATATTAAAGTTTATTGTGGTATAGCCTAGGCTATTCTTCTATATACAAGTATATTCTGGTATATTCTACCGTATTCTGCTATATTCCTGTTTATTCAAGTATATTCTGGTATATTCTAGTGTATTCTGCTATATTAAAGTATATTGTGGTATAGCCTAGGCTATTCTTCTATATACAAGTATATTAAGGTATATTCTACTATATTCTGCTATATTCTTGTTTATTCAAGTATATTCTAGTATATTCTAGTGTATTCTGCTATATTCTGGTATATTCAAGTATATTCTGGTATAATCTGGTGTATTCTGCTATATTAAAGTTTATTGTGGTATAGCCTAGGCTATTCTTCTATATACAAGTATATTCAGGTATATTCTACTGTATTCTGCTATATTCTTGTTTATTCAAGTATATTCTAGTATATTCTAGTGTATTCCGCTATATTCTAGTATATTCAAGTATATTCTGTTATAATCTCGTGTATTTTGCTATATTAAAGTTTATTGTTGTATAGCCTACGCTATTCTTCTATATACAAGTATATTCAGGTATATTCTACTGTATTCTGCTATATTCTTGTTTATTCAAGTATATTCTAGTATATTGTAGTGTATTCTGCTATATTCTAGTATATTCAAGTATATTCTGGTATAATCTGGTGTATTTTGCTATATTCTAGTATATTCAAGTATATCATGGTATATTCTTGTGTATTCTGCTATATTCAAGTATAGTCAAGTATATTCTAGTATATTCTAGTGTATTCTAGTATGTTCTAGTGTATTTTGCTACATTCTAGTATAATCAAGTATATTCTGCTATATTCAAGTATATTCGAGGATATTCTAGTGTATTCTGCTATATTCTAGTATATTCAAGTATATTCTGGTATAATCTGGTGTATTTTGCTATATTAAAGTTTATTGTTGTATAGCCTACGCTATTCTTCTATATACAAGTATATTCAGGTATATTCTACTGTATTCTGCTATATTCTTGTTTATTCAAGTATATTCTAGTATATTCTGGTATATCATCGGCTATTCTGCTATATACTGTTATATTCAAGTATATCATGGTATTTTCTAGTGTATTCTGCTGTATTCTTGTTTATTCAAGTATATTCTGGTATATTCTAGTGTATTCTGCTATACTAAAGTTTATTGTGGTATAGCCTAGGCTATTCTTCTATATACAAGTATTCCAGTGTATTCTGCTATATTAAAGTTTATTGTGGTATAGCCTAGGCTATTCTTCTATATACAAGTATATTCAGGTATATTCTACTGTATTCTGCTATATTCTTGTTTGTTCAAGTATATTCTGGTATAATCTGGTGTATTTTGCTATATTCTAGTGTATTCAAGTATATTCTGGTATATCCTAGGCTATTCTGGTTTACAATAGTATGTTCAATTATATTCTGGTATAATCTGGTGTATATTGCTATATTCTAATGTATTCAAGTATATTCTGGTATATCCTGGTGTATTTTGCTATATTCTTGTTTATTCAAGTATATTCTAGTATATTCTGGTATATCATCGGCTATTCTGCTATATACTGTTATATTCAAGTATATTCTGGTATAATCTGGTGTATTCTGCAATATTAAAGTTTATTGTGGTATAGCCTAGGCTATTCTTCTATATACAAGTATATTCAGGTATATTCTACTGTATTGTGCTATATTCTTGGTTATTCAAGTATATTCTTTTATATTCTAGTGTATTCTGCTATATTCTAGTATATTCAAGTACATTCTGGTATAATCTGGTGTATTTTGCTATATTCTAGTATATTCAAGTATATCATGGTATATTCTTGTGTATTCTGCTATATTCAAGTATAGTCAAGTATATTCTAGTATATTCTAGTGTATTCTAGTATGTTCTAGTGTATTTTGCTACATTCTAGTATAATCAAGTATATTCTGCTATATTCAAGTATATTCGAGGATTTTCTAGTGTATTCTGCTATATTCTTGTTTATTCAAGTATATTCTAGTATATTCTAGTGTATTCTGCTATATTCTGGTATATTCATGTATATTCTGGTATAATCTGGTGTATTGTGGTATATTCTAGTGTATTCAAGGATATTCTGGTATATCCTAGGCTATTCTGGTTTACTATAGTATATTCAAGTATATTCGGCTATATTCTAGCGTATTCTGCTATATTCTAGTATATTCAAGTATATTGTGCTATATACTATTATAGTCAAGTATATTCTAGTATATTCTAGTGTATTCTCCTATATTCTGGTATATTCAAGTATATTCAAGTATATTCTACTGTATTCTGCTATATTCTTGTTTTTTTCAAGTACATTCTGGTATATCCTGGTGTATTTTGCTATATTCTAGTATATTCAAGTATATCATGGTATATCCTTGTGTATTTTGCTATATTCTAGTATATTCTTGTGTATTCTGCTATATTCAAGTATAGTCAAGTATATTCTAGTATATTCTAGTGTATTTTGCTACATTCTAGTATAATCAAGTATATTCTGCTATATTCAAGTATATTCGAGGATATTCTAGTGTATTCTACTATATTCTAGTATAATCAAGTATATTCTGCTATATTCATGTATATTCGAGGATATTCTAGTGTATTCTGCTATATTATAGTATGATCAAGTATATTCTGCTATATTCAAGTATATTCGTGGATATTCTAATGTATTCTGCTATATTCTAGTATATTCAAGTATATTCTGGTATAATCTGGTGTATTTTGCTATATTAAAGTTAATTGTGGTATAGCCTAGGCTATTCTTCTATATACAAGTATATTCAGGTATAGTCTACTGTATTCTGCTATTATCTTGTTTATTCAAGTATCTTCTAGTATATTCTAGTGTATTCTACTATATTCTGGTATATTTAAGTATATTCTAGTATATTCTAGTGTATTTTGCTATATTAATGTATATTGTGGTATAGCCTAGGCTATTCTTCTATATACAAGTATATTCAGGTATATTCTACTGTATTCTGCTATATTCTTGTTTATTGAAGTATATTCTGGTATAATCTGGTGTATTTTGCAATATTCTAGTGTATTCAAGTATATTCTGGTATATCATCGGCTATTCTGCTACATACTGTTATATTCAAGTATATCATGGTATTTTCTAGTGTATTCTGCTATATTCTTGTTTATTCAAGTATATTCTAGTATATTCTGGTATATCATCGGCTATTCTGCTATATACTGTTATATTCAAATATATCATGGTATTTTCTAGTGTATTCTGCCATATTCTTGTTTATTCAAGTATATTCTGGTATATTCTAGTGTATTCTGCTATATTAAAGTTTATTGTGGTATAGCCTAGGCTATTCTTCTATATACAAGTATTCCAGTGTATTCTGCTATATTAAAGTTTATTGTGGTATTGCCTAGGCTATTCTTCTATATACAAGTATATTCAGGTATATTCTACTGTATTCTGCTATATTCTTGTTTGTTCAAGTATATTCTGGTATAATCTGGTGTATTTTGCTATATTCTAGTGTATTCAAGTATATTCTGGTATAGCCTAGGCTATTTTGGTTTACAATAGTATGTTCAATTATATTCTGGTATAATCTGGTGTATATTGCTATATTCTAATGTATTCAAGTATATTCTGGTATATCCTCGTGTATTTTGCTATATTATTGTTTATTCAAGTATATTCTAGTATATTCTGGTATATCATCGGCTATTCTGCTATATACTGTTATCTTCAAGTATATCATGGTATTTTCTAGTGTATTCTGCTATATTCCTGTTTATTCTTGTATATTCTAGTATATTCTAGTGTATTCTGCTATATTCTGGTATATTCAAGTATATTCTGGTATAATCTGGTGTATTCTGCTATATTAAAGTTAATTGTGGTATAGCCTAGGCTATTCTACTATATACAAGTATATTCCGGTATATTCTACTGTATTCTGCTATATTCTTGTTTATTCAAGTATATTCTAGTATATTCGGGTATATCTTCGGCTATTGTGCTATATACTGTTATATTCAAGTATATCAAGGTATTTTCTAGTGTATTCTGCCATATTCTTGTTTATTCAAGTATATTCTAGTATATTCTTGTGTATTCTGCTATATTCTGGTATATTCAAGTATATTCTGGTACAATCTGGTGTATTCTGCTATATTAAAGTTTATTGTGGTATAGCCTAGGCTATTCTTCTATATACAAGTATATTCAGGTATATTCTACTGTATTCTGCTATATTCTTGTTTATTCAAGTATATTCTGGTATAATCTGGTGTATTTTGCTATATTCTAGTGTATTCAAGTATATTCTGGTATATCCTAGGCTATTCTGGTTTACAATAGTATGTTCAAGTATATTCTGGTATAATCTGGTGTATATTGCTATATTCTAGTGTATTCAAGTATATTCTGGTATATCCTGGTGTATTCTGCTATATTCAAGTATAGTCAAGTATATTCTAGTATAATCTAGTGTATTCAAGTATATTCTGGTATAGCATGGTGTATTTTGCTATATTCTAGTATATTCAAGTATATCATGGTATATGCTGGTGTATTTTGCTATATTCTAGTATATTCTAGTGTATTCTGGTATATTCTGGTGTATTATGCTATATTAAAGTTTATTGTGGTATAGCCTAGGCTATTCTTCTATATACAAGTATATTTAGGTATATTCTACTGTATTCTTCTATATTCTTGTTTATTCAAGTATATTCTAGTATATTCTGGTATATCATCGGCTATTCTGCTATATACTGTTATATTCAAGTATATCATGGTATATTCTACTGTATTCTGCTATATTCTTGTTTGTTCAAGTATATTCTGGTATAATCTGGTGTATTTTGCTATATTCTAGTGTATTCAAGTATATTCTGGTATATCCTAGGCTATTCTGGTTTACAATAGTATGTTCAATTATATTCTGGTATAATCTGGTGTATATTGCTATATTCTAATGTATTCAAGTATATTCTGGTATATCCTGGTGTATTTTGCTATATTCTTGATTATTCAAGTATATTCTAGAGTATATTCTGGTATATCATCGGCTATTCTGCTATATACTGTTATATTCCAGTATATCATGGTATTTTCTAGTGTATTCTGCTATATTCTTGTTTATTCTTGTATATTCTAGTATATTCTAGTGTATTCTGCTATATTCTGGTATATTCAAGTATATTCTGGTATAATCTGGTGTATTCTGCAATATTAAAGTTTATTGTGGTATAGCCTAGGCTATTCTTCTATATACAAGTATATTCTGGTATATTCTACTGTATTCTGCTATATTCCTGTTTATTCAAGTATATTCTGGTATATTCTAGTGTATTCTGCTATATTAAAGTATATTGTGGTATAGCCTAGGCTATTCTTCTATATACAAGTATATTCAGGTATATTCTACTGTATTCTGCTATATTCTTGTTTATTCAAGTATATTCTAGTATATTCTAGTGTATTCTGCTATATTCTGGTATATTCAAGTATATTCTGGTATAATCTGGTGTATTCTGCTATATTAAAGTTTATTGTGGTATAGCCTAGGCTATTCTTCTATATACAAGTATATCATGGTATTTTCTAGTGTATTCTGCTGTATTCTTGTTTATTCAAGTATATTCTGGTATATTCTAGTGTATTCTGCTATACTAAAGTTTATTGTGGTATAGCCTAGGCTATTCTTCTATATACAAGTATTCCAGTGTATTCTGCTATATTAAAGTTTATTGTGGTATAGCCTAGGCTATTCTTCTATATACAAGTATATTCAGGTATATTCTACTGTATTCTGCTATATTCTTGTTTGTTCAAGTATATTCTGGTATAATCTGGTGTATTTTGCTATATTCTAGTGTATTCAAGTATATTCTGGTATATCCTAGGCTATTCTGGTTTACAATAGTATGTTCAATTATATTCTGGTATAATCTGGTGTATATTGCTATATTCTAATGTATTCAAGTATATTCTGGTATATCCTGGTGTATTTTGCTATATTCTTGTTTATTCAAGTATATTCTAGTATATTCTGGTATATCATCGGCTATTCTGCTATATACTGTTATATTCAAGTATATTCTGGTATAATCTGGTGTATTCTGCAATATGAAAGTTTATTGTGGTATAGCCTAGGCTATTCTTCTATATACAAGTATATTCAGGTATATTCTACTGTATTCTGCTATATTCTTGGTTATTCAAGTATATTCTTTTATATTCTAGTGTATTCTGCTATATTCTAGTATATTCAAGTATATTCTGGTATAATCTGGTGTATTTTGCTATATTCTAGTATATTCAAGTATATCATGGTATATTCTTGTGTATTCTGCTATATTCAAGTATAGTCAAGTATATTCTAGTATATTCTAGTGTATTCTAGTATGTTCTAGTGTATTTTGCTACATTCTAGTATAATCAAGTATATTCTGCTATATTCAAGTATATTCGAGGATTTTCTAGTGTATTCTGCTATATTCTTGTTTATTCAAGTATATTCTAGTATATTCTAGTGTATTCTGCTATATTCTGGTATATTCAAGTATATTCTGGTATAATCTGGTGTATTCTGCTATATTAAAGTTTATTGTGGTATAGCCTAGGCTATTCTTCTATATACAAGTATATCATGGTATTTTCTAGTGTATTCTGCTGTATTCTTGTTTATTCAAGTATATTCTGGTATATTCTAGTGTATTCTGCTATACTAAAGTTTATTGTGGTATAGCCTAGGCTATTCTTCTATATACAAGTATTCCAGTGTATTCTGCTATATTAAAGTTTATTGTGGTATAGCCTAGGCTATTCTTCTATATACAAGTATATTCAGGTATATTCTACTGTATTCTGCTATATTCTTGTTTGTTCAAGTATATTCTGGTGTAATCTGGTGTATTTTGCTATATTCTAGTGTATTCAAGTATATTCTGGTATATCCTAGGCTATTCTGGTTTACAATAGTATGTTCAATTATATTCTGGTATAATCTGGTGTATATTGCTATATTCTAATGTATTCAAGTATATTCTGGTATATCCTGGTGTATTTTGCTATATTCTTGTTTATTCAAGTATATTCTAGTATATTCTGGTATATCATCGGCTATTCTGCTATATACTGTTATATTCAAGTATATTCTGGTATAATCTGGTGTATTCTGCAATATTAAAGTTTATTGTGGTATAGCCTAGGCTATTCTTCTATATACAAGTATATTCAGGTATATTCTACTGTATTCTGCTATATTCTTGGTTATTCAAGTATATTCTTTTATATTCTAGTGTATTCTGCTATATTCTAGTATATTCAAGTATATTCTGGTATAATCTGGTGTATTTTGCTATATTCTAGTATATTCAAGTATATCATGGTATATTCTTGTGTATTCTGCTATATTCAAGTATAGTCAAGTATATTCTAGTATATTCTAGTGTATTCTAGTATGTTCTAGTGTATTTTGCTACATTCTAGTATAATCAAGTATATTCTGCTATATTCAAGTATATTCGAGGATTCTCTAGTGTATTCTGCTATATTCTTGTTTATTCAAGTATATTCTAGTATATTCTAGTGTATTCTGCTATATTCTGGTATATTCATGTATATTCTTGTATAATCAGGTGTATTGTGGTATATTCTAGTGTATTCAAGGATATTCTGGTATATCCTAGGCTATTCTGGTTTACTATAGTATATTCAAGTATATTCGGGCTATATTCTAGTGTATTCTGCTATATTCTAGTATATTCAAGTATATTGTGCTATATTCAAGTATATTCGAGGATATTCTAGTGTATTCTACTATATTCTAGTATAATCAAGTATATTCTGCTATATTCATGTATATTCGAGGATATTCTAGTGTATTCTGCTATATTATAGTATGATCAAGTATATTCTGCTATATTCAAGTATATTCGTGGATATTCTAGTGTATTCTGCTATATTCTAGTATATTCAAGTATATTCTGGTATAATCTGGTGTATTTTGCTATATTAAAGTTAATTGTGGTATAGCCTAGGCTATTCTTCTATATACAAGTATATTCAGGTATATTCTACTGTATTCTGCTATATTCTTGTTTGTTCAAGTATATTCTGGTATATCCTCGTGTATTTTGCTATATTATTGTTTATTCAAGTATATTCTAGTATATTCTGGTATATCATCGGCTATTCTGCTATATACTGTCATCTTCAAGTATATCATGGTATTTTCTAGTGTATTCTGCTATATTCCTGTTTATTCTTGTATATTCTAGTATATTCTAGTGTATTCTGCTATATTCTGGTATATTCAAGTATATTCTGGTATAATCAGGTGTATTCTGCTATATTAAAGTTAATTGTGGTATAGCCTAGGCTATTCTACTATATACAAGTATATTCCGGTATATTCTACTGTATTCTGCTATATTCTTGTTTATTCAAGTATATTCTAGTATATTCGGGTATATCTTCGGCTATTCTGCTATATACTGTTATATTCAAGTATATCAAGGTATTTTCTAGTGTATTCTGCCATATTCTTGTTTATTCAAGTATATTCTAGTATATTCTTGTGTATTCTGATATACTGGTATATTCAAGTATATTCTGGTACAATCTGGTGTATTCTGCTATATTAAAGTTTATTGTGGTATAGCCTAGGCTATTCTTCTATATACAAGTATATTCAGGTATATTCTACTGTATTCTGCTATATTCTTGTTTATTCAAGTATATTCTGGTATAATCTGGTGTATTTTACTATATTGTAATGTATTCAAGTATATTCTGGTATATCCTAGGCTATTCTGGTTTACAATAGTATGTTCAAGTATATTCTGGTATAATCTGGTGTATTTTGCTATATTCTAGTGTATTCAAGTATATTCTGGTATATCCTAGGCTATTCTGGTTTACAATAGTATGTTCAAGTATATTCTGGTATAATCTGGTGTATATTGCTATATTCTAGTGTATTCAAGTATATTCTGGTATATCCTGGTGTATTCTGCTATATTCAAGTATAGTCAAGTATATTCTAGTATAATCTAGTGTATTCAAGTATATTCTGGTATAGCATGGTGTATTTTGCTATATTCTAGTATATTCAAGTATATCATGGTATATGCTGGTGTATTTTGCTATATTCTAGTATATTCTAGTGTATTCTGGTATATTCTGGTGTATTATGCTATATTAAAGTTTATTGTGGTATAGCCTAGGCTATTCTTCTATATACAAGTATATTTAGGTATATTCTACTGTATTCTTCTATATTCTTGTTTATTCAAGTATATTCTAGTATATTCTGGTATATCATCGGCTATTCTGCTATATACTGTTATATTCAAGTATATCATGGTATTTTCTAGTGTATTCTGCTATATTCTTGTTTATTCAAGTATATTCTAGTATATTCTAGTGTATTCTGCTATATTCTGGTATATTCAAGTATATTCTGGTATAATCTGGTGTATTCTGCTATATTAAAGTTTATTGTGGTATAGCCTAGGCTCTTCTTCTATATACAAGTATATTCAGGTATATTCTACTGTATTCTGCTATATTCTTGTTTATTCAAGTATATTCTGGTATATTCTAGGCTATTCTGCTATATTAAAGTATATTGTGGTATAGCCTAGGCTATTCTTCTATATACACGTATATTCAGGTATATTCTACTGTATTCTGCTATGTTCTTGTTTATTCAAGTAAATTCTAGTATATTCTAATGTATTCTGCTATATTCTGGTATATTCTGGTATATTCATCGGCTATTCTGGTATATACTGTTATATTCAAGTATATCATGGTATTTTCTAGTGTATTCTGCTATATTCTTGTTTATTCAAGTATATTCTAGTATATTCTACTCTATTCTGCTATATTCTTGTTTATTCAAGTATATTCTGGTATATTCTAGGGTATTCTGCTATATTAAAGTATATTGTGGTATAGCCTAGGCTATTCTTCTATATACAAGTATATTCAGGTATATTCTACTGTATTCTGCTATATTCTTGTTTATTCAAGTATATTCTGGTATAATCTGGTGTATGTTGCTCTATTCTAGTGTATTCAAGTATATTGTGGTATGTCCTAGGCTATTCTGGTTTACAATAGTGTGTTCAAGTATATTCTGGTATAATCTGGTGTATTTTGTTATATTCTAGTGTATTCAAGTATATTCTGGTATATCCTAGGCTATTCTGGTTTACTATAGTATATTCAAGTATATTCGGCTATATTCTAGTGTATTCTGCTATATTCTAGTATATTCAAGTATAATGTGCTATATACTATTATAGTCAAGTATATTCTAGTATATTCTAGTGTATTCTCCTATATTCTGGTATATTCAAGTATATTCGAGGATATTCTAGTGTATTCTGCTATATTCTAGTATATTCAAGTATATTCTGGTATAATCTGGTGTATTTTGCTATATTAAAGTTAATTGTGGTATAGCCTAGGCTATTCTTCTATATACAAATATATTCAGGTATATTCTACTG
>NW_027489905.1:15000-20845 GCF_050948215.1 Halictus rubicundus | reverse complement strand
AGGGAAAAAGTTTCCTCTTGGCGGTGGACTTAGAAAAATTTCCAGAGTTTTGTCGACGGAGTAGCACATCCGTCCATTATTTGCTAATAACTCGATAAATAATAATTGTAGCGAGTTTGGTGTTATGATATATATTGTTAGAAACCGTCTATATTACAGTGATATCACGTCGAAAATCGTCTAGGACCGATAGGGAAAAAGTTTCCTCTTGGCGGTGGGACTTAGAAAAATTTTCGTCGAACGTCCGACGGAGTAGCACATCCGTCCATTATTTGCTAATAACTCGATAAATAATAATTGTAGCGAGTTTGGTGTTATGATATATATTGTTAGAAACCGTCTATATTACAGTGATATCACGTCGAAAATCGTCTAGGACCGATAGGGAAAAAGTTTCCTCTTGGCGGTGGGACTTAGAAAAATTTCCAGAGTTTTGTCGACGGAGTAGCACATCCGTCCATTATTTGCTAATAACTCGATAAATAATAATTGTAGCGAGTTTGGTGTTATGATATATATTGTTAGAAACCGTCTATATTACAGTGATATCACGTCGAAAATCGTCTAGGACCGATAGGGAAAAAGTTTCCTCTTGGCGGTGGGACTTAGAAAAATTTCCAGAGTTTTGTCGACGGAGTAGCACATCCGTCCATTATTTGCTAATAACTCGATAAATAATAATTGTAGCGAGTTTGGTGTTATGATATATATTGTTAGAAACCGTCTATATTACAGTGATATCACGTCGAAAATCGTCTAGGACCGATAGGGAAAAAGTTTCCTCTTGGCGGTGGGACTTAGAAAAATTTCCAGAGTTTTGTCGACGGAGTAGCACATCCGTCCATTATTTGCTAATAACTCGATAAATAATAATTGTAGCGAGTTTGGTGTTATGATATATATTGTTAGAAACCGTCTATATTACAGTGATATCACGTCGAAAATCGTCTAGGACCGATAGGGAAAAAGTTTCCTCTTGGCGGTGGGACTTAGAAAAATTTTCGTCGAACGTCCGACGGAGTAGCACATCCGTCCATTATTTGCTAATAACTCGATAAATAATAATTGTAGCGAGTTTGGTGTTATGATACATATTGTTAGAAACCGTCTATATTACAGTGATATCACGTCGAAAATCGTCTAGGACCGATACGGAAAAAGTTTCCTCTTAGCGGTGGGACTTAGAAAAATTTCCAGAGTTTTGTCGACGGAGTAGCACATCCGTCCATTATTTGCTAATAACTCGATAAATAATAATTGTAGCGAGTTTGGTGTTATGACATATATTGTTAGAAACCGTCTATATTACAGTGATATCACGTCGAAAATCGTCTAGGACCGATAGGGAAAAAGTTTCCTCTTGGCGGTGGGACTTAGAAAAATTTCCAGAGTTTTGTCGACGGAGTAGCACATCCGTCCATTATTTGCTAATAACTCGATAAATAATAATTGTAGCGAGTTTGGTGTTATGATATATATTGTTAGAAACCGTCTATATTACAGTGATATCACGTCGAAAATCGTCTAGGACCGATAGGGAAAAAGTTTCCTCTTGGCGGTGGGACTTAGAAAAATTTTCGTCGAACGTCCGACGGAGTAGCACATCCGTCCATTATTTGCTAATAACTCGATAAATAATAATTGTAGCGAGTTTGGTGTTATGATACATATTGTTAGAAACCGTCTATATTACAGTGATATCACGTCGAAAATCGTCTAGGACCGATACGGAAAAAGTTTCCTCTTAGCGGTGGGACTTAGAAAAATTTCCAGAGTTTTGTCGACGGAGTAGCACATCCGTCCATTATTTGCTAATAACTCGATAAATAATAATTGTAGCGAGTTTGGTGTTATGATATATATTGTTAGAAACCGTCTATATTACAGTGATATCACGTCGAAAATCGTCTAGGACCGATACGGAAAAAGTTTCCTCTTAGCGGTGGGACTTAGAAAAATTTTCGTCGAACGTCCGACGGAGTAGTACATCCGTCCATTATTTGCTAATAACTCGATAAATAATAATTGTAGCGAGTTTGGTGTTATGATATATATTGTTAGAAACCGTCTATATTACAGTGATATCACGTCGAAAATCGTCTAGGACCGATACGGAAAAAGTTTCCTCTTAGCGGTGGGACTTAGAAAAATTTTCGTCGAACGTCCGACGGAGTAGTACATCCGTCCATTATTTGCTAATAACTCGATAAATAATAATTGTAGCGAGTTTGGTGTTATGATATATATTGTTAGAAACCGTCTATATTACAGTGATATCACGTCGAAAATCGTCTAGGACCGATAGGGAAAAAGTTTCCTCTTGGCGGTGGGACTTAGAAAAATTTCCAGAGTTTTGTCGACGGAGTAGCACATCCGTCCATTATTTGCTAATAACTCGATAAATAATAATTGTAGCGAGTTTGGTGTTATGATATATATTGTTAGAAACCGTCTATATTACAGTGATATCACGTCGAAAATCGTCTAGGACCGATAGGGAAAAAGTTTCCTCTTGGCGGTGGGACTTAGAAAAATTTTCGTCGAACGTCCGACGGAGTAGCACATCCGTCCATTATTTGCTAATAACTCGATAAATAATAATTGTAGCGAGTTTGGTGTTATGATATATATTGTTAGAAACCGTCTATATTACAGTGATATCACGTCGAAAATCGTCTAGGACCGATAGGGAAAAAAGTTTCCTCTTGGCGGTGGGACTTGGAAAAATTTCCAGAGTTTTGTCGACGGAGTAGCACATCCGTCCATTATTTGCTAATAACTCGATAAATAATAATTGTAGCGAGTTTGGTGTTATGATATATATTGTTAGAAACCGTCTATATTACAGTGATATCACGTCGAAAATCGTCTAGGACCGATAGGGAAAAAGTTTCCTCTTGGCGGTGGGACTTAGAAAAATTTTCGTCGAACGTCCGACGGAGTAGCACATCCGTCCATTATTTGCTAATAACTCGATAAATAATAATTGTAGCGAGTTTGGTGTTATGATATATATTGTTAGAAACCGTCTATATTACAGTGATATCACGTCGAAAATCGTCTAGGACCGATAGGGAAAAAGTTTCCTCTTGGCGGTGGGACTTAGAAAAATTTCCAGAGTTTTGTCGACGGAGTAGCACATCCGTCCATTATTTGCTAATAACTCGATAAATAATAATTGTAGCGAGTTTGGTGTTATGATATATATTGTTAGAAACCGTCTATATTACAGTGATATCACGTCGAAAATCGTCTAGGACCGATAGGGAAAAAGTTTCCTCTTGGCGGTGGGACTTAGAAAAATTTCCAGAGTTTTGTCGACGGAGTAGCACATCCGTCCATTATTTGCTAATAACTCGATAAATAATAATTGTAGCGAGTTTGGTGTTATGATATATATTGTTAGAAACCGTCTATATTACAGTGATATCACGTCGAAAATCGTCTAGGACCGATAGGGAAAAAGTTTCCTCTTGGCGGTGGGACTTAGAAAAATTTTCGTCGAACGTCCGACGGAGTAGCACATCCGTCCATTATTTGCTAATAACTCGATAAATAATAATTGTAGCGAGTTTGGTGTTATGATATATATTGTTAGAAACCGTCTATATTACAGTGATATCACGTCGAAAATCGTCTAGGACCGATAGGGAAAAAGTTTCCTCTTGGCGGTGGGACTTAGAAAAATTTCCAGAGTTTTGTCGACGGAGTAGCACATCCGTCCATTATTTGCTAATAACTCGATAAATAATAATTGTAGCGAGTTTGGTGTTATGATATATATTGTTAGAAACCGTCTATATTACAGTGATATCACGTCGAAAATCGTCTAGGACCGATAGGGAAAAAGTTTCCTCTTGGCGGTGGGACTTAGAAAAATTTCCAGAGTTTTGTCGACGGAGTAGCACATCCGTCCATTATTTGCTAATAACTCGATAAATAATAATTGTAGCGAGTTTGGTGTTATGATACATATTGTTAGAAACCGTCTATATTACAGTGATATCACGTCGAAAATCGTCTAGGACCGATACGGAAAAAGTTTCCTCTTAGCGGTGGGACTTAGAAAAATTTCCAGAGTTTTGTCGACGGAGTAGCACATCCGTCCATTATTTGCTAATAACTCGATAAATAATAATTGTAGCGAGTTTGGTGTTATGACATATATTGTTAGAAACCGTCTATATTACAGTGATATCACGTCGAAAATCGTCTAGGACCGATACGGAAAAAGTTTCCTCTTAGCGGTGGGACTTAGAAAAATTTCCAGAGTTTTGTCGACGGAGTAGCACATCCGTCCATTATTTGCTAATAACTCGATAAATAATAATTGTAGCGAGTTTGGTGTTATGATATATATTGTTAGAAACCGTCTATATTACAGTGATATCACGTCGAAAATCGTCTAGGACCGATAGGGAAAAAGTTTCCTCTTGGCGGTGGGACTTAGAAAAATTTTCGTCGAACGTCCGACGGAGTAGCACATCCGTCCATTATTTGCTAATAACTCGATAAATAATAATTGTAGCGAGTTTGGTGTTATGATACATATTGTTAGAAACCGTCTATATTACAGTGATATCACGTCGAAAATCGTCTAGGACCGATACTTAAAAATTTTCCTCTTATTTGTGGGACTTAGAAAAATTTTCAAAGTTCGGTGAATTATGAAAAGTTGGTTATTTTGTGTAAAATAATATAGAAATGTTAAAATTTATTATATTTTGTGAAAAAAATTTTTATACTTTTTTCGCTCTAAGTTCCAACAGCCCCGCCGGGAGGTCTGTTGCCGCGGCGGTTTGCGGCCATAAGCGCGCGTGCTATTGACCGCGCGGCGCCGGCGTCCCGGCCGGCCGTTCGGTATCTATAAGAGAGTCGACGGTTCGGTCGAGTCGGTCGGTGCAGCGCGCGTCTGTGGCTATTCTACGATCTCGGTCGAGAAGCAGTCATGGGCGCCTCGAGACTTCGGTCTTGACTGTTTCGTACCGTGCTTCGTATCGAATTATTCTCTACACAGCATTGCCACGGGTCGGTGTCCTAGACCGAATGGCCCTTATGTGGCGAGCCTTCCCTTAGTGGAGGTTGGTGACTTGTATTCACTTTTGTGTTTACTCGTACTAACTGAGCATCGACTCTTATGTCCGAGCGACTAAGGTATGAAAAAGAGAAAATAGAATTAAAGAGAAAAAAATTTCTGTCTTTTAAAGACAGAATAAAGAGAAAAATTCGTTAAATAATAGAGGTGTCCTACTTCGTTTATGCCCAGCGCGAGCGGATGGCATCGATTTCTCGCAGTCCAGCATGCGTCCTGTCCGCGCTTCCTCGGCACTTGTGTCGATTTTGTCCAGCGCAGTGGTTACGTGCTTCCGCGAGAGATGGATGTTCTGAGCTATACGCGCCTCCACGATTGGTCAAACCATGTTATTATATGAAACGAATGTATGAAACTTGTTTCAATAAGATATTTATAAGAAAGTTGAAACAAGTAAAATATCTGAACAAGATAAGATATTTATAAGAAAGTCTTGTTCAAGATATACGTATAAAATTGAGAAACCGAGAACGCAGAGGAGGAGGAGGTATATTTGAAAAGGAATTTGTTCGAGGTTGAATATTTATAGAGAAGAGAAGATATATGTATCTCGTGCAAAAGGTTCTCTGAGAATTTGCACGAGTATAAAATATATATATGATTGGAAGAAAAAGTGTCGTCGACCTGTCTCGAAGAGAGCTGGCGGCGAAGACATTCGAAAAATTGTCGAAGCTCCCTGGTTGATCCTGCCAGTAGTCATATGCTTGTCTCAAAGATTAAGCCATGCATGTCTCAGTACATGCCGCATTAAGG
>NW_027489905.1:5000-7500 GCF_050948215.1 Halictus rubicundus | reverse complement strand
CCTCGGACCTTGAAAATCCAGGAGAGGGCCACGTGGAGGTGTCGCGCCGGTTCGTACCCATATCCGCAGCAGGTCTCCAAGGTAAAGAGCCTCTAGTCGATAGATTAATGTAGGTAAGGGAAGTCGGCAAATTGGATCCGTAACTTCGGAATAAGGATTGGCTCTGAGGAGCGGGGCGTGTCGGGCTTGGTCGGGAAGCGGGTCTGGCTGACGTGCCGGGCCTGGGCGAGGTGAACACATTATTGCGAATCCGAGCTCGGTCCCGTGCCTTGGCCTCCCGCGGATCTTCCTTGCTGCGAGGCTTCCGTCTTGAACGGTCGTCCTCTTCGGCCGCCATTCAACGCTCAGCTCAGAACTGGCACGGACTAGGGGAATCCGACTGTCTAATTAAAACAAAGCATTGCGATGGCCCCCACGGGTGTTGACGCAATGTGATTTCTGCCCAGTGCTCTGAATGTCAACGTGAAGAAATTCAAAAAAGCGCGGGTAAACGGCGGGAGTAACTATGACTCTCTTAAGGTAGCCAAATGCCTCGTCATCTAATTAGTGACGCGCATGAATGGATTAACGAGATTCCCTCTGTCCCTATCTACTGGGTCTTATAAGCGTCAGGGACTTATATCATGGTATAACCCTGACGCACCAACCCCTCCTTCACGTGGTAGGACCTGGACACCTTCGGGTGACTAACGGGGCTCTGGTAAGAGAGTTCCTGCGAGAGTTCTCGCCATGCGACAACCGCAGCTCTGGGAAGAGAGCTCTTGCGGAGTTGTCGCATGGCGGGGACCGCGGCTCTCAGAGAGCTCTGCGTGAGTTGTCGCTCTGCGACAACCGCGGCTCTCTCATTAAGAGAGTTCTGGCGGAGTCATCGCTTTTGCGATGACCGCGGCTCTCAGGGAGCCCATGCGTGTGTTATCGTTCGCGATAACCGCGGCTCTCACCCGGAAGACTCCCCTCTGCCGCGACGACCCACCGGATACATCCGGTGGTATGTTGCAGAACGGGAGAAACGGGGGGCTTACCTTAACCGGTCGGCCTAACGGGGAGGCGAACCCCTTGAACAAACCCTTAACCTCTAAGCTGAGAACGCGGCGAAAGAGGTCCCGTGCTTACACGGGCGGTCGGTGGGTCCATCGACCATTAGCGCAAACCTCAGGATACCAGGCGAAACCTGAGCGTAAAAAAGCCTTCTCCCCGGAAAGGGCGTAACCCGGGGAGCGACCGTCTTTCGTCCCAACTCGTGGGAACAAACATGTATAAATCTTATAAAAACAAATACAAAACGAAGAAGAAGGGAGACAAAAATGGAAAGACAGGAGAAAGGAAGACGGAGGCGAAGAAAGAAACGACCCAGGCACACAGGGAAAATGCTAGTGCCTGGGAGGTCGTTATAGACTCAGGCGATTCTCAGTCGGAACTAAGCTCCGATGAGATCGACCTGAAGACAGTTCTTACGAAGATGAAGGGAAGGAAGAGAATTAAGGACTTGGCAACTCCCAGCGACTCGTGTGACGAACCGCACAAAGCAAAATATCCCAAAGAACTCGAAGATGATTACTTGAACAGCGACGACGAAGTCGAGCTGCCTCCGAGACCAGAGGGCCTAGTGCTAACTGAGGTGTTGAGCACCTCAAAGAAACTAAGAAGGTTTCTCAGATCCCTAGGACTTGAGCAATCCATATTAAAGGAAGGTGAAGAGCTCCTTGACACCATGATCAAGGAGCAGGAGGAAGTGTCGATGGAAGGATGCAGGTTCCGCATGGAACTAATCAATGAGATCAAAGATCTCAAAGTGAAACTGAATGCAGAGCAAGAACGACAGGAAGAGCAACCTGTCGAGAAAAAACTAAATGAGATATCGGCCAAGCTAGATAGTCTCATGTCTGAAAGAAGCCGCGGCCAAGAGGTTCAACCCTCCAAACCGCTGCTCTATTCAGACATTATCAAAGCGAATAAGTCAACAAGACAAGTGGCCAAAAAGACTGCCGTAAAGGAGTCTAAGCCAGCAGCTGCTATCTACCCTGTTAAGGGTAGTCAAATCAAGAGTAGCGAGGAAACTAAGAGAGTACTGTCGGATTGTATCAATCCGACAGAACAGAAGATACGAATCCGGAACCTGAGGAAACTCGGGAACTCCGGTATTCTAATAGAGACAGAATCTGCTAAGGACCTTGAGCAAGTCCTTAGCAACAGAGACCTAAGGGAGAAAATGGATATTGGTCCCCTCCGAAAGAGGAGACCAAAGATAATCATATTTGGAGTCCCCTCTGAGACATCAGAGGAGGAACTCCAACAGGCAATCCTCAGGCAGAACCTCGAGTTGAACTCGGAGGAGGAATTAGAAGAGGAGTTCAAACTCCTCTTCAAAACAGGAAAAAAGGACAGAGAGGTCACCAACTGGGTGGCAGAGGTCTCTCCAAAGACCCGGAAAATCCTGCTGAGCAGGAACCGGGTATTTATAGGGTTCCACGCCTACGGGCTCAAGGACTATATAACTGCA
>NW_027489904.1:0-20885 GCF_050948215.1 Halictus rubicundus | reverse complement strand
GGATAGGATAGAGGATAGGATAGGATAGGATATAGGATAAGGATAGGATAGAGGATAGAGAGAGATAGGATATGATAGAGGATAGGATAGGATAGAGGATAGGATAGGATAGAGGTTAGGATAGGATAGAGGATAGGATAGGGTAGGGGATAGGATAGGATAGGATAGAGGATAGGATAGAGGATGGAATAGAGGATAGGATAGGATAGAGGATAGGATAGGGTAGAGGATAGGGTAGGATAGAGGATAAGGTAGGATAGAGGATAGGATAGGATAGAGATACGATAGGATAGAGGATAGGATAGGATAGAGGATAGGATTGGATATAGGATAGGATAGGATAGAGGATAGGATAGGATAGAGGATAGGATAGGATAGAGGTTAGGATAGGATAGAGGATAGGATAGGGTAGAGGATAGGATAGGATAGGATAGAGGATAGGATAGAGGATAGGATAGGATAGAGGATAGGATAGGGTAGAGGATAGGATAGGATAGGATAGGATAGAGGATAGGATAGGATAGTGGATAGCATAGGATAGAGGATAGGATAGGATAGGATAAGATAGAGGATAGGATAGGCTAGAGGATAGGATAGGATAGAGGATAGGATAGGATAGAGGATAGGATATGATAGAGGATAGGATAGGATAGAGGATAGGATAGGATAGAGGATAGGATAGGAATAGAGGATAGGATAGGATAGAGGATAGGATAGGATAGAGGATAGGATAGGATAGAGGATAGAATGGGATAGAGGATAGGATAGGATAGAGGAGAGGATAGGATAGAGGAGAGGATAGGATAGAGGAGAGGATAGGATAGAGGATAGGATAGGATAGAGGATAGGATAGGATAGAGGATAGGATAGGATAGAAGATAGGATAGGATAGAGGATAGGATAGGATAGAGGATAAGGTAGGATAGAGGATAGGATAGGATAGAGGATACGATAGGATAGAGGATAGGATAGGATAGAGGATAGGATTGGATATAGGATAGGATAGGATAGAGGATAGGATAGGATAGAGGATAGGATAGGATAGAGGTTAGGATAGGATAGAGGATAGGATAGGGTAGAGGATAGGATAGGATAGGATAGAGGATAGGATAGAGGATAGGATAGGATAGAGGATAGGATAGGGTAGAGGATAGGATAGGATAGGATAGGATAGAGGATAGGATAGGATAGTGGATAGCATAGGATAGAGGATAGGATAGGATAGGATAAGATAGAGGATAGGATAGGATAGGATAGGATAGGATAGAGGATAGGATAGGATAGAGGATAGGATAGGATAGAGGATAGGATAGGATAGAGGATAGGATAGGATAGAGGATAGGATAGGATAGAGGGTAGGGTAGAATTTGGATAGGATACAGGATAGGATAGGATAGAGGATAGGATAGGATAGAGGATAGGATAGAGGATAGGATAGGATAGAGGATAGGATAGGATAGGATAGAGGATAGGATAGGATAGAGGATAGGATAGGATAGGATAGAGGATAGGATAGGATAGAGGATAGGATAGGATAGGATAGAGGATAGGATAGGATAGAGGATTGGATAGGATAAAGGATAGGATAGGATAGAGGATAAGGTAGGATAGAGGATAGGATAGGATAGAGGATAGGATAGGATAGAGGATAGGATAGGATAGAGGATAGGATAGGATAGAGGATAAGGTAGGATAGAGGATAGGATAGGATAGAGGATAGGATAGGATAGAGGATAGGATAGGATAGAGGATAGGATAGGATAGAGGATAGGATAGGATAGAGGATAAGGTAGGATAGAGGATAGGATAGGATAGAGGATACGATAGGATAGAGGATAGGATAGGATAGAGGATAGGATTGGATAGAGGATAGGATAGGATAGAAGATAGGATAGGAAAAAAGGATAGGATAGGATAGAGGATAGGATAGAAGATAGGATAGGATAGAGGATAGGATAGGATAGAGGATAGGATAGGATAGAGGATAGGATAGGATAGAGGATAGAATGGGATAGAGGATAGGATAGGATAGAGGAGAGGATAGGATAGAGGAGAGGATAGGATAGAGGAGAGGATAGGATAGAGGAGAGGATAGGATAGAGGATAGGATAGGATAGAGGATAGGATAGGATAGAGGATAGGATAGGATAGAGGATAGGATAGGATAGAGGATAGGATAGGATAGAGGATAAGGTAGGATAGAGGATAGGATAGGATAGAGGATACGATAGGATAGAGGATAGGATAGGATAGAGGATAGGATTGGATATAGGATAGGATAGGATAGAGGATAGGATAGGATAGAGGATAGGATAGGATAGAGGTTAGGATAGGATACAGGATAGGATAGGGTAGAGGATAGGATAGGATAGGATAGAGGATAGGATAGAGGATAGGATAGAGGATAGGATAGGATAGAGGATAGGATAGGGTAGAGGATAGGATAGGATAGGATAGGATAGAGGATAGGATAGGATAGTGGATAGCATAGGATAGAGGATAGGATAGGATAGGATAAGATATAGGATAGGATAGGATAGGATAGGATAGGATAGGATAGGATAGGATACAGGATAGGATAGGATAGAGGATAGGATAGATGATAGGATAGGATAGAGGATAGGATAGGATAGAGGATAGGATAGGATAGGATAGAGGATAGGATAGGATAGAGGATAGGATAGGATAGAGGATAGGATAGGATAGGATATAGGATAGGATAGGATAGAGGATAATATAGAAGATAGGATAGGATAGAGGATAGGATAGGATAGAGGATAGGATAGGATAGAGGTTAGGATAGGATAGAGGATAGGATAGGGTAGGGGATAGGATAGGATAGGATAGAGGATAGGATAGAGGATGGAATAGAGGATAGGATAGGATAGAGGATAGGATAGGGTAGAGGATAGGGTAGGATAGAGGATAAGGTAGGATAGAGGATAGGATAGGATAGAGGATACGATAGGATAGAGGATAGGATAGGATAGAGGATAGGATTGGATATAGGATAGGATAGGATAGAGGATAGGATAGGATAGAGGATAGGATAGGATAGAGGTTAGGATAGGATAGAGGATAGGATAGGGTAGAGGATAGGATAGGATAGGATAGAGGATAGGATAGAGGATAGGATAGGATAGAGGATAGGATAGGGTAGAGGATAGGATAGGATAGGATAGGATAGAGGATAGGATAGGATAGTGGATAGCATAGGATAGAGGATAGGATAGGATAGGATAAGATAGAGGATAGGATAGGCTAGAGGATAGGATAGGATAGAGGATAGGATAGGATAGAGGATAGGATATGATAGAGGATAGGATAGGATAGAGGATAGGATAGGATAGAGGATAGGATAGGATAGAGGATAGGATAGGATAGAGGATAGGATAGGATAGAGGATAGGATAGGATAGAGGATAGAATGGGATAGAGGATAGGATAGGATAGAGGAGAGGATAGGATAGAGGAGAGGATAGGATAGAGGAGAGGATAGGATAGAGGATAGGATAGGATAGAGGATAGGATAGGATAGAGGTTAGGATAGGATAGAGGATAGGATAGGGTAGAGGATAGGATAGGATAGGATAGAGGATAGGATAGAGGATAGGATAGGATAGAGGATAGGATAGGGTAGAGGATAGGATAGGATAGGATAGGATAGAGGATAGGATAGGATAGTGGATAGCATAGGATAGAGGATAGGATAGGATAGAGGATAGGATAGGATAGAGGATAGGATAGGATAGAGGATAGGATAGGATAAAGGGTAGGGTAGAATTTGGATAGGATACGGGATAGGATAGGATAGAGGATAGGATAGGATAGAGGATAGGATAGGATAGAGGATAGGATAGGATAGAGGATAGGATAGGATAGAGGATAGGATAGGATAGAGGATAGGATAGGATAGAGGATAGGATAGGATAGAGGATAGGATAGGATAGAGGATAGGATAGGATAGAGGATAGGATAGGATAGAGGATAGGATAGGATAGGATAGAGGATAGGATAGGATAGAGGATAGCATAGGATAGAGGATAGGATAGGATAGTGGAGAGGATAGGATAGAGGATAGGATAGGATAGAGGATAGGATAGGATAGAGGATAGGATGGGATAGAGGATAGGATAGGATAGAGGATATGATAGGGTAGAGGATAGGATAGGATAGATGATAGGATAGGATTGAGGATAGGATAGGATAGAGGATAGGATAGGATAGAAGATAGGATAGGATAGAGGATAGGATAGGATAGAGGATAGGATACGATAGATTATAATATAGAAGATAGGATAGGATAGAGGAGAGGATAGGATAGAGGATAGGATAGGATAGAGGATAGGATAGGATAGAGGTTAGGATAGGATAGAGGATAGGATAGGGTAGAGGATAGGATAGGATAGGATAGAGGATAGGATAGAGGATAGGATAGGATAGAGGATAGGATAGGGTAGAGGATAGGATAGGATAGGATAGGATAGAGGATAGGATAGGATAGTGGATAGCATAGGATAGAGGATAGGATAGGATAGAGGATAGGATAGGATAGAGGATAGGATAGGATAGAGGATAGGATAGGATAAAGGGTAGGGTAGAATTTGGATAGGATACGGGATAGGATAGGATAGAGGATAGGATAGGATAGAGGATAGGATAGGATAGAGGATAGGATAGGATAGAGGATAGGATAGGATAGAGGATAGGATAGGATAGAGGATAGGATAGGATAGAGGATAGGATAGGATAGAGGATAGGATAGGATAGAGGATAGGATAGGATAGAGGATAGGATAGGATAGAGGATAGGATAGGATAGGATAGAGGATAGGATAGAGGATAGGATAGGGTAGAGGATAGGATAGGGTAGAGGATAGGATAGGATAGGATAGAGGATAGGATAGAGGATAGGATAGGATAGGATAGGATAGAGGATAGGATAGGATAGAGGATAGGATAGAAGATAGGATAGGATAGAGGACAGGATAGAGGATAGGATAGGATAGAGGATAGAGGATAGGATAGGGTAGAGGATAGGATAGGATAGGGGATAGGATAGGATAGAGGATAGGATTGGATAGAGGATAGGATAGGATAAAAGATAGGATAGGATAGAGGATAGGATAGGATAGAGGATAGGATAGAAGATAGGATAGGATAGAGGATAGGATAGGATAGAGGATAGGATAGGATAGAGGATAGGATAGGATAGAGGGTAGGGTAGAATTTGGATAGGATACAGGATAGGATAGGATAGAGGATAGGATAGGATAGAGGATAGGATAGAGGATAGGATAGAGGATAGGATAGGATAGAGGATAGGATAGGATAGGATAGAGGATAGGATAGGATAGAGGATAGGATAGGATAGGATAGGATAGAGGATAGGATAGGATAGAGGATAGGATAGGATTGGATAGAGGATAGGATAGGATAGAGGATTGGATAGGATAAAGGATAGGATAGGATAGAGGATACGGTAGGATAGAGGATAGGATAGAGGATAGGATAGGATAGAGGATAGGATAGAGGATAGGATAGGATAGAGGATAGGATAGGATAGAGGATAGGATAGGATAGAGGATAGGATAGGATAGAGGATAGGATAGGATAGAGGATAGGATAGGATAGAGGATAGGATAGGATAGAGGATAGGATAGGATAGAGGATAGGATAGGATAGAGGATAGGATAGGATAGAGGATAGGATAGGATAGAGGATAGGATAGGATAGAGGATAGGATAGGATACAGGATAGTATAGGATAGAGGATACGATAGGATAGGATAGAGGATAGGATAGGATAGAGGATAGCATAGGATAGAGGATAGGATAGGATAGAGGAGAGGATAGGATAGAGGATAGGATAGGATAGAGGATAGGATAGGATAGAGGATAGGATAGGATAGGATAGAGGATAGGATAGGATAGGTAGAGGATAGGATAGGATAGAGGATAGGATAGGATAAAGGGTAGGGTAGAATTTGGATACGATACAGGATAGGATAGGATAGAGGATAGGATAGGATAGAGGATAGGATAGGATAGAGGATAGGATAGGATAGAGGATAGGATAGGATAGAGGATAGGATAGGATAGAGGATAGGATAGGATAGGATAGAGGATAGGATAGGATAGAGGATAGCATAGGATAGAGGATAGGATAGGATAGTGGAGAGGATAGGATAGAGGATAGGATAGGATAGAGGATAGGATAGGATAGAGGATAGGATGGGATAGAGGATAGGATAGGATAGAGGATATGATAGGGTAGACGATAGGATAGGATAGATGATAGGATAGGATTGAGGATAGGATAGGATAGAGGATAGGATAGGATAGAAGATAGGATAGGATAGAGGATAGGATAGGATAGAGGATAGGATAGGATAGAGGATAGGATAGGGTAGAGGATAGGATAGGATAGGATAGAGGATAGGATAGAGGATAGGATAGGGTAGAGGATAGGATAGGGTAGAGGATAGGATAGGATAGGATAGAGGATAGGATAGAGGATAGGATAGGATAGGATAGGATAGAGGATAGGATAGGATAGAGGATAGGATAGAAGATAGGATAGGATAGGATAGAGGATAGAGGATAGGATAGGGTAGAGGATAGGATAGGATAGGGGATAGGATAGGATAGAGGATAGGATTGGATAGAGGATAGGATAGGATAAAAGATAGGATAGGATAGAGGATAGGATAGGATAGAGGATAGGATAGAAGATAGGATAGGATAGAGGATAGGATAGGATAGAGGATAGGATAGGATAGAGGATAGGATAGGATAGAGGGTAGGGTAGAATTTGGATAGGATACAGGATAGGATAGGATAGAGGATAGGATAGGATAGAGGATAGGATAGAGGATAGGATAGGATCGGATAGAGGATAGGATAGGATAGAGGATAGGATAGGATAGGATAGGATAGAGGATAGGATAGGATAGAGGATAGGATAGGATTGGATAGAGGATAGGATAGGATTGGATAGAGGATAGGATAGGATAGAGGATTGGATAGGATAAAGGATAGGATAGGATAGAGGATAGGATAGAGGATAGGATAGGATAGAGGATAGGATAGGATAGAGGATAGGATAGGATAGAGGATAGGATAGGATAGAGGATAGGATAGGATAGAGGATAGGATAGGATAGAGGATAGGATAGTATAGAGGATAGGATAGGATAGAGGATAGGATAGGATAGAGGATAGGATAGGATACAGGATAGTATAGGATAGAGGATAGGATAGGATAGAGGATACGATAGGATAGGATAGAGGATAGGATAGGATAGAGGATAGCATAGGATAGAGGATAGGATAGGATAGAGGAGAGGATAGGATAGAGGATAGGATAGGATAGAGGATAGGATAGGATAGAGGATAGGATAGGATAGGATAGAGGATAGGATAGGATAGAGGATAGGATAGGATAGGATAGAGGATAGGATAGGATAGAGGATAGGATAGGATAAAGGGTAGGGTAGAATTTGGATACGATACAGGATAGGATAGGATAGAGGATAGGATAGGATAGAGGATAGGATAGGATAGAGGATAGGATAGGATAGAGGATAGGATAGGATAGAGGATAGGATAGGATAGAGGATAGGATAGGATAGAGGATAGGATAGGATAGAGGATAGGATAGGATAGAGGATAGGATAGGATAGAGGATAGGATAGGATAGAGGATAGGATAGGATAGGATAGAGGATAGGATAGGATAGAGGATAGCATAGGATAGAGGATAGGATAGGATAGTGGAGAGGATAGGATAGAGGATAGGATAGGATAGAGGATAGGATAGGATAGAGGATAGGATGGGATAGAGGATAGGATAGGATAGAGGATATGATAGGGTAGACGATAGGATAGGATAGATGATAGGATAGGATTGAGGATAGGATAGGATAGAGGATAGGATAGGATAGAAGATAGGATAGGATAGAGGATAGGATAGGATAGAGGATAGGATACGATAGATTATAATATAGAAGATAGGATAGGATAGAGGATAGGATAGGATAGATGATGCAGCCCGGGAGTGGCGCGATAGCCTTCCCGGGACGAGGGAGGGCGAGAGGCGGGCCGTGCGGGCCATCCTCCCGGTGTTCGATCAATGGAACAGGGGATGGATGGGGCATAGGGTCTCCTACCGTGTGACGCAGGTGATGAGCGGGCACGGGTGCTTCGGCGACTACCTGTGTCGCATCGGGAGGGAGACCGAGGAGGCGTGTCACCACTGCGGCGAGCCGCGGGACACGGCGCAACACACTCTGGAGGAGTGTCCGGCATGGGGGGGGAGAGCGCCGTGCCCTGCGGCGCGCGGTGGGCCACGACCTCTCGCTCCCGGCTGTCGTCGCTGCGGCAGCCGGTGGCGAGGAGGCGTGGAGGGGGTTCGCTTCCTTCTGCGAGCGGGTTATGCTGCGGAAGGAGGCTGCGGAACGGGATTGGGAGCGTAATCACGATCCCGGCCGAAGGGGGGGGGGAGGCGGCGCAGGGTACGCCCCGGGGGCGTACCACCGTTGCGACGCCTCTGACGCGAGCGGGGACGCCCTTGATGATCTCGAGGCGGGGGATCGGATATCCCCTTACACTCGGTCACCAACGGCGTCCCCGGAGGCCGCCGGGCATCTCGAGCGGGGGCTCGGATGCTCATCGGGCGGCCTAACAGGGGGGAAGGCGCCACGTCGTCCGTTGCGTGGTGCCTTCGGATAGAGTAGGTACGGGAGGGGGCCGCGTCCCCCCCTGGGTGGTATGCTAAGGCGGGGGCACACCGGATTGACATGCGCGCGCAGAGCACGGGTGCCCCCAGGAGTCTAGGGACGGACGGGGAGGAGTTAGTGGGTATACTCGGCGTTGCACCAACCAGCCGAGGAGTCCCACATAACCCGGACCACCCCCCCGGGGGGGTTCGGGTATCCGTAACGAGATTACCTCCTCGGAAAAAAAAAAAAAAAAAAAAAAAAAATAGGATAGGATAGATGATAGGATAGGGTAGAGGATAGGATAGGATAGGATAGAGGATAGGATAGAGGATAGGATAGGGTAGAGGATAGGATAGGGTAGAGGATAGGATAGGATAGGATAGAGGATAGGATAGGATAGAGGATAGGATAGAAGATAGGATAGGATAGAGGATAGGATAGAGGATAGGATAGGATAGAGGATAGAGGATAGGATAGGATAGAGGATAGGATAGGATAGGGGATAGGATAGGATAGAGGATAGGATTGGATAGAGGATAGGATAGGATAAAAGATAGGATAGGATAGAGGATAGGATAGGATAGAGGATAGGATAGAAGATAGGATAGGATAGAGGATAGGATAGGATAGAGGATAGGATAGGATAGAGGGTAGGGTAGAATTTGGATAGGATACAGGATAGGATAGGATAGAGGATAGGATAGGATAGAGGATAGGATAGAGGATAGGATAGGATAGAGGATAGGATAGGATAGAGGATAGGATAGGATAGAGGATAGGATAGGATAGGATAGAGGATAGGATAGGATAGAGGTAGGATAGGATAGGATAGAGGATAGGATAGGATAGAGGATAGGATAGGATAGGATAGAGGATAGGATAGGATAGAGTATTGGATAGGATAGAGGATAGGATAGGATAGAGGATAAGGTAGGATAGAGGATAGGATAGGATAGAGGATAGGATAGGATAGAGGATAGGATAGAGGATAGGATAGGATAGAGGATAGGATAGGATAGAGGATAGGATGGGATAGAGGATAGGATAGGATAGAGGATATGATAGGGTAGACGATAGGATAGGATAGATGATAGGATAGGATTGAGGATAGGATAGGATAGAGGATAGGATAGGATAGAAGATAGGATAGGATAGAGGATAGGATAGGATAGAGGATAGGATACGATAGATTATAATATAGAAGATAGGATAGGATAGGATAGGATACAGGATAGGATAGGATAGAGGATAGGATAGATGATAGGATAGGATAGAGGATAGGATAGGATAGAGGATAGGATAGGATAGAGGATAGGATAGGATAGAGGATAGGATAGGATAGAGGATAGGATAGGATAGGATATAGGATAGGATAGGATAGAGGATAATATAGAAGATAGGATAGGATAGAGGATAGGATAGGATAGAGGTTAGGATAGGATAGAGGATAGGATAGGGTAGAGGATACGATAGGATAGGATAGAGGATAGGATAGAGGATAGGATAGGATAGAGGATAGGATAGGGTAGAGGATAGGGTAGGATAGGATAGGATAGAGGATAGGATAGGATAGTGGATAGCATAGGATAGAGGATAGGATAGGATAGGATACGATAGAGGATAGGATAGGATAGGATAGGATACAGGATAGGATAGGATAGGATAGGATAGAGGATAATATAGAAGATAGGATAGGATAGAGGATAGGATAGGATAGAGGATAGGATAGGATAGAGGTTAGGATAGGATAGAGGATAGGATAGGGTAGAGGATAGGATAGGATAGGATAGAGGATAGGATAGAGGATAGGATAGGATAGAGGATAGGATAGGGTAGAGGATAGGGTAGGATAGGATAGGATAGAGGATAGGATAGGATAGTGGATAGCATAGGATAGAGGATAGGATAGGATAGGATACGATAGAGGATAGGATAGGATAGGATAGGATACAGGATAGGATAGGATAGAGGATAGGATAGGATACAGGATAGGATAGGATAGAGGATAGGATAGGCTAGAGGATAGGATAGGATAGAGGATAGGATAGGATAGAGGATAGGATATGATAGAGGATAGGATAGGATAGAGGATAGGATAAGATAGAGGATAGGATAGGATAGTGTATAGGATAGGATAGAGGATAGGATTGGATAGAGGATAGGATAGGATAGAAGATAGGATAGGATAGAGGATAGGATAGGATAGAGGATAGGATAGGATAGTGTATAGGATAGGATAGAGGATAGGATAGGATAGAGGATAGGATAGGATAGAGGATAGGATAGGATACAGGATAGGATAGGATAGAGGATTGGATAGGATAGAGGATAGGATAGGATAGAGGATAGGATAGGATAGAGGATAAGGTAGGATAGAGGATAGGATAGGATAGACGATACGATAGGATAGATTATAGGATAGGATAGAGGATAGGATTGGATAGAGGATAGGATAGGATAGAAGATAGGATAGAAGATAGGATAGGATAGAGGATAGGATAGGATAGAGGATAGGATAGGATAGAGGATAGGATAGGATAGAGGATAGGATAGGATAGAGGATAGGATAGGATAGAGGATAGGATAGGATAGAGGATAGGATAGGATAGAGGATAGGATAGGATAGAGGATAGGATAGGATAGAGGATAAGGTAGGATAGAGGATAGGATAGGATAGAGGATACGATAGGATAGAGGATAGGATAGGATAGAGGATAGGATTGGATAGAGGATAGGATAGGATAGAAGATAGGATAGGATAGAGGATAGGATAGGATAGAGGATAGGATAGAAGATAGGATAGGATAGAGGATAGGATAGGATAGAGGATAGGATAGAAGATAGGATAGGATAGAGGATAGGATAGGATAGTGTATAGGATAGGATAGAGGATAGGATAGGATAGAGGATAGGATAGGATAGAAGATAGGATAGGATAGAGGATAGGATAGGGTAGAGGATAGGATAGGATAGGATAGAGGAGAGGATAGGATAGAGGATAGGTTAGGATAGAGGATAGGATAGGATAGAGGAGAGGATAAGATAGAGGATAGGATAGGATAGAGGATAGGATAGGATAGAGGAAAGGGTAGGATAGAGGATAGGATAGGATAGAGTATAGGATAGGATATAGGATAGGATAGGATAGAGGATAGGATAGGATAGAGGATAGGATAGGTTAGAGGTTAGGATAGGATAGAGGATAGGATAGGGTAGAGGATAGGATAGGATAGGATAGAGGATAGGATAGAGGATAGGATAGGATAGAGGATAGGATAGGGTAGAGGATAGGATAGGATAGGATAGGATAGAGGATAGGATAGGATAGTGGATAGCATAGGATATAGGATAGGATAGGATAGGATAGGATACAGGATAGGATAGGATAGAGGATAGGATAGATGATAGGATAGGATAGAGGATAGGATAGGATAGAGGATAGGATAGGATAGAGGATAGGATAGGATAGAGGATAGGATAGGATAGAAGATAGGATAGGATAGAGGATAGGATAGGATAGGATATAGGATAGGATAGGATAGAGGATAATATAGAAGATAGGATAGGATAGAGGATAGGATAGGATAGAGGATAGGATAGGATAGAGGTTAGGATAGGATAGAGGATAGGATAGGGTAGAGGATAGGATAGGATAGGATAGAGGATAGGATAGAGGATAGGATAGGATAGAGGATAGGATAGGGTAGAGGATAGGGTAGGATAGGATAGGATAGAGGATAGGATAGGATAGTGGATAGCATAGGATAGAGGATAGGATAGGATAGGATAAGATAGAGGATAGGATAGGATATGATAGGATAGGATAGGATAGGATACAGGATAGGATAGGATAGAGGATAGGATAGGATAGAGGATAGGATAGGATAGAGGATAGGATAGGCTAGAGGATAAGATAGGATAGAGGATAGGATAGGATAGAGGATAGGATATGATAGAGGATAGGATAGGATAGAGGATAGGATAAGATAGAGGATAGGATAGGATAGTGTATAGGATAGGATAGAGGATAGGATTGGATAGAGGATAGGATAGGATAGAAGATAGGATAGGATAGAGGATAGGATAGGATAGAGGATAGGATAGGATAGTGTATAGGATAGGATAGAGGATAGGATAGGATAGAGGATAGGATAGGATAGAAGATAGGATAGGATAGAGGATAGGATAGGGTAGAGGATAGGATAGGATAGGATAGAGGATAGGATAGGATAGGATAGAGGATAGGATAGGATACAGGATAGGATAGGATAGAGGATTGGATAGGATAGAGGATAGGATAGGATAGAGGATAGGATAGGATAGAGGATAAGGTAGGATAGAGGATAGGATAGGATAGACGATACGATAGGATAGAGGATAGGATAGTATAGAGGATAGGATTGGATAGAGGATAGGATAGTATAGAAGATAGGATAGAAGATAGGATAGGATAGAGGATAGGATAGGATAGAGGATAGGATAGGATAGAGGATAGGATAGGATAGAGGATAGGATAGGATAGAGGATAGGATAGGATAGAGGATAGGATAGGATAGAGGATAGGATAGGATAGAGGATAGGATAGGATAGAGGATAGGATAGGATAGAGGATAAGGTAGGATAGAGGATAGGATAGGATAGAGGATACGATAGGATAGAGGATAGGATAGGATAGAGGATAGGATTGGATAGAGGATAGGATAGGATAGAAGATAGGATAGGAAAAAAGGATAGGATAGGATAGAGGATAGGATAGAAGATAGGATAGGATAGAGGATAGGATAGGATAGAGGATAGGATAGGATAGAGGATAGGATAGGATAGAGGATAGGATAGGATAGAGGATAGAGGATGGATAGGATAGAGGAGAGGATAGGATAGAGGAGAGGAGGAGGATAGAGGATAGGATAGGATAGAGGATAGGATAGGATAGAGGATAGGATAGGATAGAGGATAGGATAGGATAGAGGATAGGATAGGATAGAGGATAGGATAGGATAGGATAGAGGATAGGATAGAGGATAGGATAGGATAGGATAGGATAGGATAGGATAGAGGATAGGATAGGATAGGATAGGATAGGATAGGATAGGATAGGATAGAGGATAGGATAGGATAGGATAGGATAGGATAGGATAGGATAGGATAGGATAGGATAGGATAGGATAGGATAGGATAGGATAGGATAGGATAGAGGATAGGATAGGATAGAGGATAGGATAGGATAGAGGATAGAGATAGGATAGAGGATAGGATAGAGATAGGATAGGATAGAGGATAGGATAGGATAGAGGATAGGATAGGATAGAGGATAGGATAGGATAGAGGTTAGGATAGAGGATAGGATAGGGTAGGGGATAGGATAGGATAGGATAGAGGATAGGATAGAGGATAGGATAGAGGATAGTAGGATAGGATAGAGGATAGGATAGGGTAGGGGATAGGATAGGATAGGATAGAGGATAGGATAGAGGATAGGATAGAGGATAGGATAGGATAGAGGATAGGATAGGGTAGAGGATAGGGTAGGATAGGATAGGATAGAGGATAGGATAGGATAGTGGATAGCATAGGATAGAGGATAGGATAGGATAGGATAAGATAGAGGATAGGATAGGATAGGATAGGATACAGGATAGGATAGGATAGAGGATAGGATAGGATAGAGGATAGGATAGGATAGAGGATAGGATAGGCTAGAGGATAGGATAGGATAGAGGATAGGATAGGATAGAGGATAGGATATGATAGAGGATAAGGTAGGATAGAGGATAGGATAGGATAGAGGATAGGATAGGATAGAGGATAGGATAGGATAGAGGATAGGATAGGATAGAGGATAGGATAGGATAGAGGATAAGGTAGGATAGAGGATAGGATAGGATAGAGGATACGATAGGATAGAGGATAGGATAGGATAGAGGATAGGATTGGATAGAGGATAGGATAGGATAGAAGATAGGATAGGAAAAAGGATAGGATAGGATAGAGGATAGGATAGAAGATAGGATAGGATAGAGGATAGGATAGGATAGAGGATAGGATAGGATAGAGGATAGGATAGGATAGAGGGTAGGATAGGATAGAGGATAGAATGGGATAGAGGATAGGATAGGATAGAGGAGAGGATAGCATAGAGGAGAGGATAGGATAGAGGAGAGGATAGGATAGAGGATAGGATAGGATAGAGGATAGGATAGGATAGAGGATAGGATAGGATAGAGGATAGGATAGGATAGAGGATAGGATAGGATAGAGGATAAGGTAGGATAGAGGATAGGATAGGATAGAGGATAGGATAGGATAGAGGATAGGATAGGATAGAGGATAGGATAGGATAGAGGATAGGATAGGATAGAGGATAAGGTAGGATAGAGGATAGGATAGGATAGAGGATACGATAGGATAGAGGATAGGATAGGATAGAGGATAGGATTGGATAGAGGATAGGATAGGATAGAAGATAGGATAGGAAAAAAGGATAGGATAGGATAGAGGATAGGATAGAAGATAGGATAGGATAGAGGATAGGATAGGATAGAGGATAGGATAGGATAGAGGATAGGATAGGATAGAGGATAGGATAGGATAGAGGATAGGATAGGATAGAGGATAGGATAGGATAGAGGATAGGATAGGATAGAGGATAAGGTAGGATAGAGGATAGGATAGGATAGAGGATACGATAGGATAGAGGATAGGATAGGATAGAGGATAGGATTGGATATAGGATAGGATAGGATAGAGGATAGGATAGGATAGAGGATAGGATAGGATAGAGGTTAGGATAGGATAGAGGATAGGATAGGGTAGAGGCATAGGATAGGATAGGATAGAGGATAGGATAGAGGATAGGATAGAGGATAGGATAGGATAGAGGATAGGATAGGGTAGAGGATAGGATAGGATAGGATAGGATAGAGGATAGGATAGGATAGTGGATAGCATAGGATAGAGGATAGGATAGGATAGGATAAGATAGAGGATAGGATAGGATAGGATAGGATAGGATAGGATAGGATACAGGATAGGATAGGATAGAGGATAGGATAGATGATAGGATAGGATAGAGGATAGGATAGGATAGAGGATAGGATAGGATAGGATAGAGGATAGGATAGGATAGAGGATAGGATAGGATAGAGGATAGGATAGGATAGAGGATAGGATAGGATAGAGGATAGGATAGGATAGGATATAGGATAGGATAGGATAGAGGATAATATAGAAGATAGGATAGGATAGAGGATAGGATAGGATAGAGGATAGGATAGGATAGAGGTTAGGATAGGATAGAGGATAGGATAGGGTAGGGGATAGGATAGGATAGGATAGAGGATAGGATAGAGGATGGAATAGAGGATAGGATAGGATAGAGGATGGGATAGGGTAGAGGATAGGGTAGGATAGAGGATAAGGTAGGATAGAGGATAGGATAGGATAGAGGATACGATAGGATAGAGGATAGGATAGGATAGAGGATAGGATTGGATATAGGATAGGATAGGATAGAGGATAGGATAGGATAGAGGATAGGATAGGATAGAGGTTAGGATAGGATAGAGGATAGGATAGGGTAGAGGATAGGATAGGATAGGATAGAGGATAGGATAGAGGATAGGATAGGATAGAGGATAGGATAGGGTAGAGGATAGGATAGGATAGGATAGGATAGAGGATAGGATAGGATAGTGGATAGCATAGGATAGAGGATAGGATAGGATAGGATAAGATAGAGGATAGGATAGGCTAGAGGATAGGATAGGATAGAGGATAGGATAGGATAGAGGATAGGATATGATAGAGGATAGGATAGGATAGAGGATAGGATAGGATAGAGGATAGGATAGGATAGAGGATAGGATAGGATAGAGGATAGGATAGGATAGAGGATAGGATAGGATAGAGGATAGAATGGGATAGAGGATAGGATAGGATAGAGGAGAGGATAGGATAGAGGAGAGGATAGGATAGAGGAGAGGATAGGATAGAGGATAGGATAGGATAGAGGATAGGATAGGATAGAGGATAGGATAGGATAGAAGATAGGATAGGATAGAGGTTAGGATAGGATAGAGGATAAGGTAGGATAGAGGATAGGATAGGATAGAGGATACGATAGGATAGAGGATAGGATAGGATAGAGGATAGGATTGGATATAGGATAGGATAGGATAGAGGATAGGATAGGATAGAGGATAGGATAGGATAGAGGTTAGGATAGGATAGAGGATAGGATAGGGTAGAGGATAGGATAGGATAGGATAGAGGATAGGATAGAGGATAGGATAGGATAGAGGATAGGATAGGGTAGAGGATAGGATAGGATAGGATAGGATAGAGGATAGGATAGGATAGTGGATAGCATAGGATAGAGGATAGGATAGGATAGGATAAGATAGAGGATAGGATAGGATAGGATAGGATAGGATAGAGGATAGGATAGGATAGAGGATAGGATAGGATAGAGGATAGGATAGGATAGAGGATAGGATAGGATAGAGGGTAGGGTAGAATTTGGATAGGATACAGGATAGGATAGGATAGAGGATAGGATAGAGGATAGGATAGGATAGAGGATAGGATAGGATAGGATAGAGGATAGGATAGGATAGAGGATAGGATAGGATAGGATAGAGGATAGGATAGGATAGAGGATAGGATAGGATAGGATAGAGGATAGGATAGGATAGAGGATTGGATAGGATAAAGGATAGGATAGGATAGAGGATAAGGTAGGATAGAGGATAGGATAGGATAGAGGATAGGATAGGATAGAGGATAGGATAGGATAGAGGATAGGATAGGATAGAGGATAAGGTAGGATAGAGGATAGGATAGGATAGAGGATAGGATAGGATAGAGGATAGGATAGGATAGAGGATAGGATAGGATAGAGGATAGGATAGGATAGAGGATAAGGTAGGATAGAGGATAGGATAGGATAGAGGATACGATAGGATAGAGGATAGGATAGGATAGAGGATAGGATTGGATAGAGGATAGGATAGGATAGAAGATAGGATAGGAAAAAAGGATAGGATAGGATAGAGGATAGGATAGAAGATAGGATAGGATAGAGGATAGGATAGGATAGAGGATAGGATAGGATAGAGGATAGGATAGGATAGAGGATAGAATGGGATAGAGGATAGGATAGGATAGAGGAGAGGATAGGATAGAGGAGAGGATAGGATAGAGGAGAGGATAGGATAGAGGATAGGATAGGATAGAGGATAGGATAGGATAGAAGGATAGGATAGGATAGAGGATAGGATAGGATAGAGGATAGGATAGGATAGAGGATAAGGTAGGATAGAGGATAGGATAGGATAGAGGATACGATAGGATACAGGATAGGATAGGATAGAGGATAGGATTGGATATAGGATAGGATAGGATAGAGGATAGGATAGGATAGAGGATAGGATAGGATAGAGGTTAGGATAGGATACAGGATAGGATAGGGTAGAGGATAGGATAGGATAGGATAGAGGATAGGATAGAGGATAGGATAGAGGATAGGATAGGATAGAGGATAGGATAGGGTAGAGGATAGGATAGGATAGGATAGGATAGAGGATAGGATAGGATAGTGGATAGCATAGGATAGAGGATAGGATAGGATAGGATAAGATATAGGATAGGATAGGATAGGATAGGATAGGATAGGATAGGATACAGGATAGGATAGGATAGAGGATAGGATAGATGATAGGATAGGATAGAGGATAGGATAGGATAGAGGATAGGATAGGATAGGATAGAGGATAGGATAGGATAGAGGATAGGATAGGATAGAGGATAGGATAGGATAGGATATAGGATAGGATAGGATAGAGGATAGGATAGGATAGAGGATAGGATAGGATAGAGGTTAGGATAGGATAGAGGATAGGATAGGGTAGGGGATAGGATAGGATAGGATAGAGGATAGGATAGAGGATGGAATAGAGGATAGGATAGGATAGAGGATAGGATAGGGTAGAGGATAGGGTAGGATAGAGGATAAGGTAGGATAGAGGATAGGATAGGATAGAGGATACGATAGGATAGAGGATAGGATAGGATAGAGGATAGGATTGGATATAGGATAGGATAGGATAGAGGATAGGATAGGATAGAGGATAGGATAGGATAGAGGTTAGGATAGGATAGAGGATAGGATAGGGTAGAGGATAGGATAGGATAGGATAGAGGATAGGATAGAGGATAGGATAGGATAGAGGATAGGATAGGGTAGAGGATAGGATAGGATAGGATAGGATAGAGGATAGGATAGGATAGTGGATAGCATAGGATAGAGGATAGGATAGGATAGGATAAGATAGAGGATAGGATAGGCTAGAGGATAGGATAGGATAGAGGATAGGATAGGATAGAGGATAGGATATGATAGAGGATAGGATAGGATAGAGGATAGGATAGGATAGAGGATAGGATAGGATAGAGGATAGGATAGGATAGAGGATAGGATAGGATAGAGGATAGGATAGGATAGAGGATAGGATAGGATAGAGGATAGAATGGGATAGAGGATAGGATAGGATAGAGGAGAGGATAGGATAGAGGAGAGGATAGGATAGAGGAGAGGATAGGATAGAGGATAGGATAGGATAGAGGATAGGATAGGATAGAGGATAGGATAGGATAGAAGATAGGATAGGATAGAGGATAGGATAGGATAGAGGATAAGGTAGGATAGAGGATAGGATAGGATAGAGGATACGATAGGATAGAGGATAGGATAGGATAGAGGATAGGATTGGATATAGGATAGGATAGGATAGAGGATAGGATAGGATAGAGGATAGGATAGGATAGAGGTTAGGATAGGATAGAAGATAGGATAGGATAGAGGATAGGATAGGATAGAGGATAAGGTAGGATAGAGGATAGGATAGGATAGAGGATACGATAGGATAGAGGATAGGATAGGATAGAGGATAGGATTGGATATAGGATAGGATAGGATAGAGGATAGGATAGGATAGAGGATAGGATAGGATAGAGGTTAGGATAGGATAGAGGATAGGATAGGGTAGAGGATAGGATAGGATAGGATAGAGGATAGGATAGGATAGGATAGAGGATAGGATAGAGGATAGGATAGGATAGAGGATAGGATAGGGTAGAGGATAGGATAGGATAGGATAGGATAGAGGATAGGATAGGATAGTGGATAGCATAGGATAGAGGATAGGATAGGATAGGATAAGATAGAGGATAGGATAGGATAGGATAGGATAGGATAGAGGATAGGATAGGATAGAGGATAGGATAGGATAGAGGATAGGATAGGATAGAGGATAGGATAGGATAGAGGATAGGATAGGATAGAGGGTAGGGTAGAATTTGGATAGGATACAGGATAGGATAGGATAGAGGATAGGATAGGATAGAGATAGGATAGGATAGAGAGGATAGAGGATAAGTAACGCTCGGTCCCAGTCAGGAAAGGAGTCGTGACAGCTGCACTCTGCACTGCACGTAACTCTGTTCTACTTGCACTTGGACGCGCTCTCACGTCCACTTGCACTTCCGGCCGTCACTTGCCTAGTTGTCCACTCTCTCGGCAAGCGATAAGGCACCTCTCGTTCACTTCCCTTCACTGCACGGTCACGTCTGCTTCACTGCTCGGTGCACTAGTCAACTTTCACTTCACGCTGCACTTCACGCACCTCTTCACTTCACTCTTCACTTCACTTCACTCTTCACTTCACTTCACTCTTCACTTCACTTCACTCTTCACTTCACTTCTCTTCACTTCACTTCACTTCACTCTTCACTTCACTTCACTCTTCACTTCACTTCACTCTTGCACTTCACTTCACTCTTCACTTCACTTCACTTCACTTCACTTCACTCTCACTTCACTTCACTTCACGTCACCTTCACTTCACTCTTCACGTCACTTCACTCTTCACTTCACTTCACGTCTCTGCACTTCACCTTCACTTCACTCTTCACTTTCACTTCACTCTTCAGCTTCACTTCACTTCTCGTCACTTCACTTGCACTCTTCACGTCACTTCACTCTTCACTTCACTTCACTTCACGTCACTGCACGCTGCACGTCACTTCACTCTTCACTTCACTTCACTTCACTTCACTTCTGTCACTTCACGTCACTCTTCACTGCACTTCACTCTTCACTTCACTTCACT